>NW_005353838.1:8768124-8815179 GCF_000412655.1 Myotis brandtii | reverse complement strand
GGAACGACTGGTCGCTATGAAGCGCACTGACCACCAGGGGGCATACACTCAATGCAGGAGCTGCCCCTTGGTGGTCAGTGCGCTCCCACAGGGGGAGCTCTGCTCAGCCACAAGCCGGGCTGATAGCTGCAAGCGCAGTGGCGGTGGCGGGAGCCTCTCTCACCTCCTTGGCAGCGCTAAGGTATCCAACTGCAGCTCCCCCCATGGAGCGGGCCTAAGCTGTCAGTCAGACATCCCCTGAGGGCTCCTGGGTTGCCAGAGGAATGTCTGACTGCTGGCTTAGGCCCGATCCCCCAGGGAGCGGGCCTAAGCCAGCAGGTGGACAACCCTCGAGCGGTCCTGGACTGCGAGAGGGTGCAGGCCGGGCTGAGGGACCTTCCCCCCCCCCCCAAAATGCACAACTTTTTGTGCACCGGGCCTCTAGTTTACTTTATACAGAAAGAACTGAAAAGGACCTTGGCCATTGTCTTAGTTCATTTCAGCTGCTATAACAAAATGCCACTGACTAAGTGGCTTAAACAATAAACATTTATTTCTCACAGTACTGGAGGCTGGGATGTCCAAGATCTAAGTGCCAGCAGATTTGAGGAGGAACTAGCTTTGTCTTTGAGGCTCTAGAGAGCCTTGGCAATTGTAGAGTCTCAAGAGAAGACCCAACCTGGGAAACTGACAGCTGGTGCTGAGCAATGCACTTTTTTAGCACTTATATTCTTTATTATCTAGATCAACACCCAATATTTATTAAATTGAATCTGTGTCAAATTTAAAACTGGACTTTGAGCAAACTTTACCTGGTGTCTTAGAAGACAAGATATCAGGTGAACAACCTACTGAATGGGAGAAGTATTTGTCAATGATACATCTGATAAAGGGTTAATATCCAAAATATATAAATAACTACTACAACTTGATACCAAAAAAAAAAATTTCTTTAAAAAAATGGGCAGAGGACCTAAACAAACATTTCTCCTAAAGAAGACATACAGTTGGCAAATAGACATATGAAAAGATGGCCAATGTCACTAATCATAAGATAAATGCAAATTAGCCCTAGCCAGTTTGGCTCAGTGGATAGAGCATCAGCCTGTAGACTGAAGGGTCCCGGGTTTGATTCTTGTCAAGGGCACATGCCCAGGTTGCAGGCTCTGTCCCCAGTAGGGGGTATGCAGGAGGTAGCCAATCAATGATCCCCTCTCATTGATGTTTCTATCTCTCTTTCCCTCTCCCTTCCTCTCTGAAATCAATAAAAATATATATTTTTAAAAGATAAATGCAAATTAAAGCCACAATGAGCTTTAATTTGCATTCTGACCTCACGCCTGTCAGAATGGCTATCACCAATAAGTCAACAAACAGTGTTGGCAAGAATATGGAGAAAAGGAAACCCTCATGCACTGTTGTTGGGATTGCAAATTGGTGCAGCCACTATAGAAAACAGTATGAAGGTTCCTCAAAATTTAAAGTAGAACTACCTTATAACCAAGCAATTCCACTTCTGAGTATTTATCTAAAACACTAATTCAAAAAGATATATGTATTTCTATGTTCATTGAAGCATTATTTCCAATAGCCCAGATATGGAAGCAACCTAAGTGTCCATCAATAGACAATTAGATAAAGAAGAGGTGGTACATATATAAAATGGAATATTACTCAGCCATAAAAAAGAATAAAATCTTACCATTTGTCACAACATGTATCAACCTAGATGGTATTACGTTAAGTGAAATAAGTCAGACAGAGAAAGACAAATACCATATGATTTCACTTATATGTGGAATATAAAGAATTAAATAAACAAACAAAACAGAAACAGACTCATAGATATAGAGAACAAATTGATGATTACCAGATGAGAAGGAGCTTGAGGGGCTGGGTAAAAAAGTTGAAGTGATTATGAAGTATAAATTTGGCAGTTACAAAATAGTCATGGGGATGTAAAGTACAGCATAGGAAATATAGTCAATAATCTTACCTAATAATAGACAAACATGTAAATTGACCATCCCTCCACTATGCTCACCAGCCAATCAGGAGAGTATGCAAATTAACCCAACAAAGATGGCGGTTAATTTGCATACGTAGGCATGAAGCGGCAGAGTGAAGACTGAAGGCTCCAGCTGGAGCAGCGAAGGCCTGGGTCCTGGGTGCCAGAGGAAAACTGGTGCCAGAAGCCAGGGGAAGGGAAGGCCTGTTGCACGAATCTCTTCATGCAACGGGCCTCTAGTATTGTAATAACTATGTAAATATGTATGGTGCCAGATGGGTACTAGACTTATTGAGGGGATCACTTCATATGTTATATAAATGTCTAACCACTATGCTGTACACCTGAGGCTAATATAATATTGAATGTCAACTGCAATTAAGAGAAAAAGACAGATGAATCATCATTTTTCTTTATTTTAATTTTACCCTTGCTGTACTTTTAAATAAATGCAGTTGTTAAAAAAATGTAAATAGTATTTACCCCATAAGATTATTGCAAAAACTAAATGAAATAGTTCATATAAAGCAATTAGCACAACAAAGGCAAAGAGTTCAATAAATGCATGTGATGATGATGATGATGATGATGATGATATACATATGCCTTCTTCTTGATACAGACAAGGTATCTGGATTCAGTCATTTATTTTATATTATAAGGGGGAGCAAAAGATATTTTTTGTGGTGATGAAACAATTCTGTATCTTGATTGTGGTGGTGGTTCATGCAACTACACATGTGATAAAACTGCATAGAACTATACACATATACAACTGAGTGCAAGTAACACAGATGAAATCTAAATCATTTCCATGGATTGTACCAATGCCAATTTCCTGGTTTTGACATTGTATTATAGTTGTGTAAGATGTTACCGTTAGAAGCTAGATGAAGGTACACAGGACCCCTCTGAACTATTTTTATAACTTCCTGTGAATCTATAATTTTTAAAAATAAGTTTTTTTAAAGGATTTGTGGTTTTCCAATATTTTTGAAATCTACAAAAATTCATTTAAAATGTAGATGTTTTTATATTTCCTCATTTATTGAAAAGAATTCTTAAGAGAAAGTCTTTCACCTCTTTCTGGAAATTATTATCATTAAAATAGAAAACTTATTTTGCAATTAAATGTACTTTCAAGAGTTTGAAACAGATTTATGCAAATGATTGATTTATAATATCACTTATTTAAAAATATTTTACCTTTAAATATACATTATGGGTGCTGACATTTAAAATCCTGCTGAGTAGCTATCAACTTTTATAATACAATCAAAGTGGCCATTACCTAAGGTAAGAAAATCAAGTACCAGTATACAAAACTATAAAGAAAACAGAATAAAAGCTTCAATATGTTTTTTAAAAAATATGCATCTGTTCATCCAAGAATAAATATTTTAGCTCTTAATTATGAACAAGCTATTCCTCTATGCATTTACAGAAAGTCAGAAAGCTCAGTCTTTATCTGCTTCTAAAGGACATTTTATTTTCTGTAAAAGGATGCTAGAATGAAGGCACTAATTTATATTTGCCCACTAGGTGTCACTGTTGGTGGTAGCGTGGGTTGTAAGAAGGGGGAGGGGAAATTGAAAGTAATCTCTTAGGGGACTTGGGGGGTTGTGAGATGTTTTAAAAACATAAAATTCCCACATTACTGCCATTCTCCCTCTGTGTTCAAGGGGATGACGTGGAGAGGAAATAGAGAAGTATGAAGAGATAGTTCTTGGAGAGTTTCTGTTCTCACAAGCCATCACAACCACCTTAGGAAATGGGGAGTATATGGCTAACTATGGAACCATAATAACCAACAAAAATTAGCTATTAAAGACAAGTCTATTTTAATAATTCCTTAACCATGTAGCAGTAAAGCAGAGAAACATCAGTTACTTCATGCTAGAGAGGGAAGCATTGCTCAACCATGTCTGCCTGGTGCTGAAGAAATGAGATGAATAATTTATATTGTCAGAGCAGAGGGAGGGTCAGCGTGTGTGTGAAGGGGATTTGAGGAAGGGGTTATGGCAGCACGTAGGGAACATCATCCATGAGGCCACAAACAAAGCCAGTCGGAAGAGTCTCAGGAATTTGAATAGGTTGGTTTTTGGGTGTGTTTTTTTAGGTGAAGTTCAATTGAATTCTGGACTTGGCTATAAGAAATGGGAACTTTTAAAAATCCCATGGGAAACCAAACAATGACAAATAGATTTTCTTGGTGTTGTACTTGGCACAGACCCCAACGATAGCAAGAGGGGTGGTGCCTGCCTGGTCTCTGGAGGGGGATCATCCTTTTTTCAGAAAACCCCTGGCCCGCCACCAGGCCTCAGGGTCAGGGGCGCGTCCCAGAGACCCAGCCGCATTCCCAGGATGTGTGGGCAGGGCTGGGCTCATTGGCAGAGCCCTGCAAAGGAAGCTGCTGTGTGCCAGTGCTATTTCAAGCGAGCGTCTCTAGCTGGAGCTGTTATTCTTTCACTTTCCTAAGGGAAAAAAAAAGTTTAAGAAAACCAAGCACGTGGGATAGAAGGGAGGTTGGAGAGAGCCCAAATGAGGGGAAGAAACCCCTAATGAGCATCCAGACGAGAATTTTTTTAAAAAACAGAGGGAGCAGCTGAATCATACGACTCCAAACTTTTCATACTTCAGAATATTTCCTCACTCATTTATGTTATAAACAAATGAGTGAAATAATTACTCTGTCCTCCTCTTTAGACATTTATCAGAGCAGTGCTAGTGGTTTATTCTTAACCAGATTCACTGAAGGCAAGATAGCGGGTAATCATTTAATAAATGGGGGAAAATGAGGAAAATAAGAGGTAAGCAATTAACATGGAATGCTAACCGTGTGTTAGGTATTATTCTCAGCGCTTTCTGGGTATTAGCTCATTTAATCAGCAAATAATGCTAAGAAGCAGAGACTGTTATTATTCCCATGGTAGATAAGGAAACTGAGGCAGAGAAAGGTCAAGTAGCTTGCCCAAGGTCACAGAGCCTGTAAATAGCAGTCTGCCTCTCAGCCACTCGGCAAGGCAGCCACCAAATCAGCACCCAGTCTCTCCTTATTTGACCTTTCGCCATCATGTGACTTCTGAAATGTCTCTACCAAAGTCAAGATACTAACCCCTGAGACTGAGAAATAGTTTACACAGTGGGATTTCTCCACTTGCTACATTGTGCGAAGTGCTGCAGCAGAGGATGGAACACAGACACACGGAGAGAGTTTCCTGCCCTTGACAGTCATGCCTTTTTGAATATATATATATACTTTTTATACTTTTTTTCAATTACAGTTAACATTCAATATTATGTTAGTTTCAGGTGTACAGCATAGAGGTTTAGACAATTATATAACTTAGCAAGTGATTCCCCCTCTCCCCGATAATTCAAGTACCCACCTGGCACCTTACCTAGTTATTACATTATTGACTATATTCCCTATGCTGTACTTTACATCCCTGTGACTATTTCCTAACTGCCAATTGAACTTCTTAATCCCTTTACCTTTTTCACCCATTAGATGGCAACCATCAGTTTGTTCTATGAGTGTGTTTCTGTTTTGTTTGTTCGTTTATTCTGTTCTTTACGTAGTCATGCCTTTTGTGGCTAACAGCTCCAAACAGCACCTGAAGCAAGTCCTTGAGACTCTCTTTGGATCAACTTACGTTCATATTCCCACCTATTGCCTAGTTAGGGCCCTCTAGCTCTATGAGACTGTACAACAGCCTTTCATTATAATTTATAAGAAATTGACATCCAAAAAGTCTAATATGAAAACACATCTTTTCCAGGAGGTTTTTCATGCCCATAACGCATACACACACTAATGAAACTTTCTCCAAATAAGTTCAAGCCACTTGTGTAATTGTACTCAAAATAATTGAAGCTCCATAAAATGTCTCTTGGGCACTGGCTCAGGGGAAAAGACAAAAACACGCATGTGCTCCTTAATATTCCTGTTGGCAGGACTGAGTCTAATGGATAGCTTGCTAGTCCAGCAATAGAATTGCAATTTACCATTAATGGATGTGAGGAGGCCAATTTTCTTAGTTGGAAAGAAGCCACTATTAGTGGATAGCTCCCCCTAAAAACAAAATAAAACCAAGATAAGCAGTCCCAGGAAATAAAACAAGAGGAATCGCTTACTCTAGAAAATAAAAATGAGTATCAGAGCACAGTCAAAGATTTTATGGAGTTTCTTATTATATACTTTTAAGACAGACAGTAAGCATGTGCATAGGATCATCTCTCAGATTTCTTATTCCTGTTGTACTTCTAATGAATCAGGGTTATTTCACTGTCAATGATTTGCCTAGGAAGCCAATGACTCAACCAGAATCAAGTGACCAAAAAACTTAATTTCAAAATCCCCCTTAAATTTGGTAGATTTTTGGAAAATGTTTTCTTTTACTTTGCCACATACATATCCAGATAGTAATTCCACATTATAACCTGGAAAACATAAAAAAGGAAAAACAAACAAGTAAATATAAAATGTTTATTAAAGTAATTGCATTTGAATCCAAAGCTTCAGAAAAATAAATTCTTTCCTATTTATAAATCCTAACTACACTAAGTAATCAATTTTCAACCTGCCAGAAGTAATTTTTCATTAACAATTGGATTTTATATTCATTATTGTCAACAAATATTGTTGGACTCTGCTATGGGCTGAATTGTGTCCCCCTAAAATTCATTGAGGTCCTAATCCCGGATGTGACTATTTGGAGACAGGGCTTTTAGGAGGTAATTCAGATTAAATGAGTTCATACAGGATCCATAATTCAAGTACCCACCTGGCACCTTACCTAGTTATTACATTATTGACTATATTCCCTATGCTGTACTTTACATCCCTGTGACTATTTCCTAACTGCCAATTGAACTTCTTAATCCCTTTACCTTTTTCACCCATTAGATGGCAACCATCAGTTTGTTCTATGAGTGTGTTTCTGTTTTGTTTGTTCGTTTATTCTGTTCTTTACGTAGTCATGCCTTTTGTGGCTAACAGCTCCAAACAGCACCTGAAGCAAGTCCTTGAGACTCTCTTTGGATCAACTTACGTTCATATTCCCACCTATTGCCTAGTTAGGGCCCTCTAGCTCTATGAGACTGTACAACAGCCTTTCATTATAATTTATAAGAAATTGACATCCAAAAAGTCTAATATGAAAACACATCTTTTCCAGGAGGTTTTTCATGCCCATAACGCATACACACACTAATGAAACTTTCTCCAAATAAGTTCAAGCCACTTGTGTAATTGTACTCAAAATAATTGAAGCTCCATAAAATGTCTCTTGGGCACTGGCTCAGGGGAAAAGACAAAAACACGCATGTGCTCCTTAATATTCCTGTTGGCAGGACTGAGTCTAATGGATAGCTTGCTAGTCCAGCAATAGAATTGCAATTTACCATTAATGGATGTGAGGAGGCCAATTTTCTTAGTTGGAAAGAAGCCACTATTAGTGGATAGCTCCCCCTAAAAACAAAATAAAACCAAGATAAGCAGTCCCAGGAAATAAAACAAGAGGAATCGCTTACTCTAGAAAATAAAAATGAGTATCAGAGCACAGTCAAAGATTTTATGGAGTTTCTTATTATATACTTTTAAGACAGACAGTAAGCATGTGCATAGGATCATCTCTCAGATTTCTTATTCCTGTTGTACTTCTAATGAATCAGGGTTATTTCACTGTCAATGATTTGCCTAGGAAGCCAATGACTCAACCAGAATCAAGTGACCAAAAAACTTAATTTCAAAATCCCCCTTAAATTTGGTAGATTTTTGGAAAATGTTTTCTTTTACTTTGCCACATACATATCCAGATAGTAATTCCACATTATAACCTGGAAAACATAAAAAAGGAAAAACAAACAAGTAAATATAAAATGTTTATTAAAGTAATTGCATTTGAATGCAAAGCTTCAGAAAAATAAATTCTTTCCTATTTATAAATCCTAACTACACTAAGTAATCAATTGTCAACCTATCGGAAGTAATTTTTCATTAACAATTGGATTTTATATTCATTATTGTCAACAAATATTGTTGGACTCTGCTATGGGCTGAATTGTGTCCCCCTAAAATTCATTGAGGTCCTAATCCCGGATGTGACTATTTGGAGACAGGGCTTTTAGGAGGTAATTCAGATTAAATGAGTTCATACAGGATCCTAATATGATAGAATTGGTGGCCTTATAAGGGCTCCCTCTCTCCCTCTTTCTTGTTCTCTCTGTCTCTCTCTCTGTCTGTCTCTCTCTCTCTCTCCCCATACATCATGGAAAAGCCATGTGAGGACACAGTGAGAAGGTCGTCTTCTATAATCCAGGAAGAGATCCTCACCAAAAACAGATGAGCCAGACCTTGATCTGGAACTTCCACCCTCCAGAACTATGATAGGTGAATTTCTGTTGTTTAAACCACCCAATGTATGGTAATTTGTTATGGAAGTCTGAACTAACTAATATGAGCTCCTACTCTGTGTCAAAAATATTACTGAGTGCTAGTCTACAGTGGTGTTCAGCTCACATGTGGTACTTTACCTCTTGGAGCTTAAGGTCATATTGGGGTGATAGAAATTAAACAATTAATCATAAAAGCAAGTGTATAGTTATCAGTTATAACAAGTGAAATAAAAAAGTTAAAGGGTAGCTTGAAAGAGTATGAGAGGAATTTAATTTAACTTGGGAACTCAAGGAAATGACACTTAATCTGAACCTTTAAAATGAGCAAAAAATTAGCCAGATGATGAGAGGGAGTTCTGAATGGAAGAAATGTGTATGCAAAGGCCCTAAGACAGGCAAGAGGGTGCTGATGTTAAAAGAACTGAAAGTAGAAAATTGAACACATGGTGAGCAAAGGGAGAGGGACCACAATATAGTTCATGTTTTTAAAATATCACTGGAGTTTCTTTGTAGAGAATAAATTGAGGGGGGAGGGAGTGATGCAGAAAGACTAGCTATGAAGCTATGACTGGTCAGAGGACAGGAATATGATGGCTTCACAAAGGTGGTGCCTGTGAAAGTAGGAAGAAGTAAAAAGACGCCAGTCTTTTGCAAACAAAAAGACTTGGTAAATTAATAAATGAGGAGGGAGGCGGTTAGAGAGAAGATGGTGTTGAGGATGACTCTCTGGTCTTGGGCATGAATAACTCAGATGTGGCATTTACAGAAATGGGAAAACACTAGCAAAATAGCAAAGCAGCAGAATTGGGAGGTGAGAGCTACTGTTTGGAATTGCTATTGCACTTGTTTCTGTCTATGAGGCTGATCTTCAGACTGACCCTGACAATATTCTCTGAGGTGAGACTTTGGAAGTATCAGGAGCATCAAATTCAGCAGATGACGAGGATAAATGAGAAACCCACAGAGACCAGTTCAGATCCAGTCTGACTTTTTGGATGTAGGTTAGTGCATACTTAGGTTGGCTCCTCCTGAAAATCTTCCAGGGGCAGTATCCATTGCTGGCAGGTGTCAGGGGAGTATCAGGAAAGGAGAGCTTCTGAACTGATCCAAACTTCACCCCCCACTGAAGGGCAAGGTCACAAATGAGCTGAGGAAATCCTCTGATCTCAGCCAATAGATAACTCAAGAAACCAGGGAAAGGTAGCTAGTGTATGCATTTTTCCCAGGATCCCTAGGAATAAGGGGCTTCTATTGTGGCTTAGTCCCCACCCCTTTCTCTCCCCCACGAACATGGTGCCACCACCACTTGCCAAAAGTCTTGAAGAGGTGAGACCCTTCCTTGTTCTTCTAAATGGTCTAGTATTAAACAGTAAAAAACAATTTGAGAAATGTATTGTTTTATTGACTATTATACTTATCCTAACAGATATGGACCTTCAGTTACTGCAAAGGAGGCTGTTGGTTTCCTTCCAACTTCTATTATTTCCTCCCCCCATAGCAATGGGACCTCAACGTCAATTCTTAGAGATAGATGAAGGAGGCTTGGATTAGCATTGTGGTAGTGAAGAGGAAAAAATGTGGTGGATAGGAGAGCTGTGTAGGGGGTGAAACCAGCAGGAGTTGGTGGTCAGAGAGAAAGAGAGACAAATCAAGGAAGCATTCTTTCATTCAAGGCAAGCCGTATAATTGGGGGATGAGGGTGGAAGAGAAGTCCGGAACTATTCCTAGGTGTCTGACTTGCAAAAGATAACAAATAATGATGCCATTGTGTGTGTGTGTGTGTGTGTGTGTGTGTGTGAGAGAGAAAGAGAGAGAGAGAGAGAGAGAGAGAGAGAGAGAGAGAGAGACCAGATTTGAATTGGAGCAGGATCTAGACTGGAACTATCAATTTGTCAGTCATCTGAGTATAGAAAAGAAAGATTGCCTAGGGAAAGATTACTGAGGGAAAAGGCAAGAGGGTTTTGTGTATGCCAATATTTCTTGATCAAGTAGTGAAAGATGAGCCTACAAAGGAGACTAAATATAACAGGTAAAAGACAAAGGAGAAAACTAGGAGAGTGTAGTATCATGGAAACCATGGGAAGAAAATATTTCAAGTAGGAGGGAATAGCTTATATGGCATAAAATATTTCTGAGAGTCTAAGTTAAATTAAAGCAGAAAAATATCCCTTGAATTTAGCCTTTTGGAGGTCACAGGTGATGCTGGGAAGAACTCTGCCAATGAGGAGAGAAGCCAAATTAGAGTTGTGGAGTGCCCAGCATGTGAGAAATGGAGCCACCAAGTACTCCTCACCAGTCATTATTATTTATTAGCAGTAGTCAAAACTCCCCACAGTATAGTCTTTATATAAAGATCACTATCACCATCAAGAGTAACTTTACTTGGGGCACTGTTGTAGGCTTTTCACTGTTTTTTTAGGGATCATGTTCATCTTTGATGACACAAGAGTTTGAATCATTTTTATGGCAATGAAGATAGATGTGGACACTGATTTGTTCACACTTTGTCCCTCAATCCTTTTGTAAGAAGGTTGAATGTAGGTTAGGAGTGCAGCCCATGGCCATGGGAGTGATAAAAACAGTTGGGATTGATGTCTGGCCCTTTTTGTTCTCATTCTGTCAGCATCCATACAACCTACAGAAATGTCCAGTTGTGGGCAGCAAATGAATAAGGAATCAGATAACAGGATCTCTGTTCTGGAGACCATCCAACATAGGAGGAGAAGAAAAAGCATGGTGTACATTAAGGACAAATCAAGGGAGCATTCTTTCATTCAAGGCAAGCAATATAAATTTATTCATAATACAGATTCAAGTTCAGACTTGGGGGAAGCAGCAGTAAAGGACAGGTCCAGTTAACTGAGTGAAAGGAATGTATCTACCAAGAGGAGGATTCTCAAGAAACAGGTTTTAAAAGTGAGAATTCTGTAGTTTGGCACAGACTAGAAAGGATATTTATAGCCAAGGAGAATGGGTACTTGGAAAAGGCTGAGACACCAGAGGGACAGAAACAAAGACTGAGGGGTCAGTTCTAGCTCTAGGGTATCAATAAGCCTACAATCCCTGATCTACAACCCCCAATTGAAAAAGTTCTGAAAATGTAATGTTTTTCCCTAGCTTATTTGGCAGTTAATTCTGACTTGACCTGAACCCATTTGGTTGGAAAACCTGATCTGAAAAGATATGAAAATATTCACAATGATCTCACTTCAAGGTGCATAGTCATACCTTTCATTGCAGAAATATTAATGTGTTCGATTACAGAGTGCTGCCCAGACCCCACTGGGATGACAGGCTCTATAATGCAGACTGCACTGAAGTTATCTTTTTGAAATATGGAAATTTCCGAATTCTGAAACACATCTGGCCCCAAGGATCTGGATAGAGTACTGTGGACCTATAGTGAGAGGGGCCAGGAGGACTGTACTCCTGACAGCTTTAGGACCATTAACACAGAACAGATGCAGAGATCATAGCCTGAGCAAGACGTTCACCTTTGAGAAGCACATATGTGGCCTGCAGTTACTGTCAGGGGCTGTAAGTCAGCCTGGGCTGCACCTCGCTCCCTGTTCTTGTGAGAGGGAGGTCTAAAGGGCCCTGATGGTCTTTAATCAGGAAACCCGTGGATATGAGGGCTTGCTGCATGCCATGCACAACTCATTACCTCATTTGATTCCTCACACCAGCTCTCAGAAGGGAAAATAAGGATCAGAGAGTCAAGCCACAGAGGAAATGGCACAGTTGGGGATCATACCAGGTCTGTGTGACTCTAAAGCCCATTTATTGCCCATTAAGCCATGCAGATCGCTCGCTGAACACAAGTCAACTAGCTGTGGGCTACAGAGAGCAATTATAGCTGATTCTTACAGAATGTTTAAGTCTCGAAGCAATCAAGCTGGGTTGGTATCCTATGACCCCATGGGTTGGTATACTATGACCCCATTTTTTAGAAGGAGAAACAGGCGTATAGAGGAGAAGTAACTTATCCAAGGTCTTGCAAACCTAGTAAGTGGTGGAGCTGGATTTCAAACTGACATCTCTCTGTTCCTAGAGTCACCCTGCTCCCCTATATGCTGAGCTTCCTCTTAAACACAGATTCCTGCTGCCAGTGGCCGGATATTTACACGTACACACAAATACAACATACCACCTCCTTTCTTAATAGCCATGCGATTACCCAGAGTTAAGTGTCAGTGGCCTCCTGGAATCCCTCTGATGGGTGAAGGGGTAAAGGTCATAGTGATGGGCACAGAAACCTGTTTATTATCAGGAGATAACATTTCCTGTCACTTTAAATGAGCCAGAGACCCCCAAACACTCCAGCAAGTCTCCCATTACACAGGAGAACAGCTTCAACATCAAAAGAGAACGAGATAGGGGCCAAGGAGGGGGAGGCGTGCTTTTCTTCAGCTGTTGATGGTTGGTCAAGTGAGCCTAATGGCTTATTAATAAGTAGCAATTAATTGTGTAGCCAGCCCAGTAGTTCTAAGAAATTAAATCCCAAATCTGATACATGAAGAGCATCAGGGATTGAATAACTGTTAAAAAGCAGTTTCTGGCACTGCTCTGCATCAATAAAGATGTAAAGAACAAAGGAATCGCAAGTACAGCATGATCAATAGATGCTTGAAATACAAAAGCTGAAAAACCAAAGAAGCATGGAACCTGGTAAAATATTAAGATCTGCTTTTCAGAGAAGAAATCAGGATCATGGAGACACAGAGTTGGAATAGACCTCAAGAGGCCATTCTGTTCCACAGCTTAAATTCTCCCTGGGTGGGGACAGTCAGTCTCTGATTTAAAATGTCCAGACAATTATGATGGACTGTATTCCAGAGAATGTGCATTTCCTTATTACAGACACTGGACAGCTGGTCCACCGGGAGCAGTAAATCCACGTCCAAAACAATGAAATACAAAGAATTTCTGGACTCATCAGACCTCCTCTGATGAACAAGACTGACATCCCAACAGAAATCTTGCGAAATCAAAATTTTAGCAAAAAGGGGTCTAGACCCTGCAGTAGGAATTCTTATCATTTTAAAGCCAAAACGCACAAATGTCAGCCACTTAAATGTAGGGATGCAGAGAACACTTGGGGGAATCCCCTGGTCAGTGTGGTAGTGGTGACAACCTGTGCTACTTGGCAGGAAATAATATCCACATGGAAGGGATGTTCCTAGCTTATAACCATAAGCTAAGAGAATTCTAATGCCAGATTGCATTACACACACATTTGGAGACCAGGAATGTGAGAGACAGAAGAACAGCATTTCTATCACAATGCCAACTTATTAGTTAAGCCTAAAGTGTGTAAGATTTCCATTTTCAGTGAAGTTACACCAGCAATGTCCCTGCTTCCAAAATGTCCACAATTCCTATTTAAAAGGCTAAAAGAAGCTTGTTAGTAAAATGTTTGGAATGTTTTGAGAACTCTGAACCCCTTGGGAACACCAGGCATAATAATGGGACAGATTTAATGATCTCTATATAATGTGATGCTGGTTGCCTAGAAACATCCCCCAAAGGTTAGAAGATGCTGTTTTTGTCTGCTCCCCTGTATTTTGTAAATTTTTGCCCTTGTCCATTTAATCAAGGAGAGGATGTGTATAATTTATATCTTTGCAGACATTGTTTCATTTCTGGATGCTTTTTAGGGACATGCCAATGAAATCAGGGGACCTAGGAAGTTGTTTCATGGGTTGTCAGAGCATTCCTGTGAGGTTAAATACACCTGGAAGAAAGTATGGCCATCTCAATGCGATAGCTGAGCAAATAGAATGAAAGACTCGGGTTGAGGACAACATTCATAACAGTGTTCCCTCCCTTCTAAGAGACTACCTTGGTTAAAGAAAAAAACAAAACAAACAAACAAACAAAAGTTCCCTTTATAGAACCCGAAACTGCCAAGCAAAAGCCATTCATACTGAAAATTTTCCTTTAGTTACATAATCTTCTAAATTAGTCCAATCCCATATATCTTAAATATAAAACAGACTGATGTAACCTAAATTTAATATGGCAATGCACCATGCTTTGTTTGAAATGTATGCAAGTGATCAGGTTTTAGCCCTGTTTTTATAAGAGGATTTGATAGATCTTTGTGCCTAGGGAACCTAGCCCCCTAAAGACTAGCCCCGTAAGAGGAACTGGTGGCTCTCTCTGGGATGGCAGGAGGCAGCAGGGCACTCACTGCCTATGCTGCTACTCTCGTGCCTCTGTGCTCTTCCATCCTAGACTGTAAAAGGAAAGGCCTACTTCCCTTGGGGTCACCCAAGCAGTTGGAGTAACTCATCAAGATGCCCTGCCTGGATGGTGAAAAACTCCTCACGTATCTCTTGGAACATGCATTCTCCATTTTCTCCACTGTGTCATAGGAGAGAAGCAGGTGATGTTCAAACATGCTTGTGCTTTATTGTGCCTGTGAGTCTGTGACTCCAGGGAAAGGCTCACTCATTAAGAGGAAGAAATACCTGTTTTAAGTTCCACCTCTGAAACTGGAAAGTTAATCCTTGATTAAATAAACAGTAAGACCAGTGAGTAATACTTAGAAACCGTATCTAGAATCCTCCCAAATTATAAGGTCTTAGGAGCACATCCTCCCAAATTATAAGGTCTTAGGAGCACATCATGTCTCTTAAGAGGAAATCAATGGCAGCTCTATTCACTTCTATTTGGCTTTTTGAGAAGAATCCAAAATAATACAATTATGAAAATATTTCTATAGGGTTTCCCCCATCTCTGTTACTCTTTTTGCTTGTTGCTTATGTGAAATCACAGGAAAGGGTCACTATTGATGAATATACATTGAGTATCCAAGATATTCTAAGGGAATTTTGAAATGTAGAAACAGACATGATACTGTGAGCCAACAGATTAATGCAGGCACATACGTTATTGTATGTATGCTATGATTTCTTATGCATTGAGCCCATCTTATAAATCAAGTAAATAAACAAATTTAGTTGGCAGTAGCTCATGCACATCTGGAGATTATTTAGACAATTGCAAGCAGGAATGAATTTTTTGCTTTCCATATTTTAACAAACTTGCTAATTTTATGATGTGGGATGCTAGTTCCTCCCCCGCTCCCCACCACAGGGCTTAAATGTTAAAAGCCTCTTGATGAACCCAAATAAATTAATTGATAAGTTAGAAACCAATTTAGGAGCCCTGGCCCGATAGCTCAGTTCCTTAGAGCATCGTCCCAATAAGCCAAGGTTGCAAGTTTGATCTCTGGTCAGGGCACATTCAAGAATCAACCGATGAATGTGTACTGGTAAATAAGTGGAGCAACAAATCATGTTTCTCTCCTCTCTCTCTCTCTTCCTTTCTCTCTCTAAAATTAAGAAATAAGATTTTTAAAAAAGAAAACAATTTATGAAAATAAGGCATCAAATATACCTTTTGCCTCATTTACAATGCAATATTGTGTTCATGACCAATAAACACTCTGAAGTCATTGCTATAAACATGCTCAGTGGGAGAAACAGATGAAACCTTGCACAGTGCTGGTTTCCCCCCATTGATTCACAGAATGGAAGTAACATATGCCATCTCTGAGTTTTTAAAATATAGGCAGAAGTAGTAGAAAGATGAAGAACCCTATATTGCATCAAGTCTTAGAGTTAGAACCAGAGATAATGACACAACGGGAAATGACAGCAAGAGGAAATTTATTAGACTATGACCTCAAACTATAATTTTTAAAAATAAAAAGAGATGAGTTAAGCACACTGGTTATCAGGGAACGACCCCATACAGTGGGCCTCTGGTGTTCTGTCCTGCTGGAATCTCCTTTCCCTTTTTCTGGTAGCCATATCTTTAATTTCCTATGAGGAAACCACCCTCCCCTTACCTCAGGGTACAATGACACTGGGGACACTGCCACTTCTAAAGTAGATGTGTAATCCAATTTTTACCACCCCTCCCCTTGTCCTCAGTGATTGGCTTGAGGATAGGTACATGACTCCATTTGAACCAATCATAACCAAGCGAAAAGCTCTTTGCTGGGTTGAATGTGAACCCAGAGGATATGTCTGAAGTTGCTGGGGGCCATCATAAGAATAAGATCCATCCAAGAGTGAAGCCAACAGATGGGAGAGTAAGTAAGAGTGAGACTGAGGCCGAATTAATTTGAACTCTAGGATCCAGTCACATCTAAAATGCACCCAGATTTTTTTATTGTTATGTCATCTATTTCTTTTTTTTTTTTTAATTTAAGTCAGCCTAGAGGTAGGTTTTCTGTTTCTTATAACCAAGACAGTCCTGACTAATACACTCCAAAATAATGAATATGAACCATCTTGGGCCAGTGAATATAAAGCCTGGGTCTGTTCTGGTAGATGACCTAGAAGAACTCCCATCTGGGTCCCAGATGAACCCGGACTCTTTGCTTGCTGAGTCCATGTGCAAAACCCAGAATAAGCCAGAGGTAGAGGCTACTATGAAAGATTACAACAGTCATATTGCGGGAAAACCATCTCCAGGCTAAGATGATATGACATAATTAAGAAACTGAAGTCCAAATTGACTCAGGTAATCTCTGATTTATCCACTGCCAACAGCAAATGAAGAAAAGAGAAGACAGAAATAGAGACCAGCTGGTGGACATGTTTTGGATTTGCAGAGCATCAGAGCAGCCTGAGGTGAGTGAGCAAGATGGACTGTAGAGGTTCCACATCAGCAGACCAAACACAGGCTTTCAGGAAGCTTTGGATAGGTAGGCTTCCCCGGGCTGCCTCTACCATTCCATCAAGCTTCCTCTGACCTCTGTATGATATGATTGACAAGTATCTAGAATTTTAAAGTGGAATAGAAGCAGAGAGAAGGAACTACTTTCCTTTGATCAATTGGGCAAAAATTTTTGTTGTTTTTATTAATCCTCACCTTAGGATATTTTAGAGAAAGTGGAAGGGAGCAGGAGAGACAGAGAGAGAAACATCAATGTGAGAGAGACACATTGATTGGTTGCCTCCCTCATGTACCTCCACGGAGCCCAGAGATCCAGACTATAACCCGGTACTCACCCTTGACCAGAATCAAATCTGGGACTCTTCAGTCTGAGAGCCAATGCTCTACCCACTGAGCAAAACTGGCTAGGGCATTTGGGTACAATTTTATGACAACATTAAGAAAACTACTGGGTAAAGTAAAAATATAAGAGGAACTTTAGTATAGTAAATAAACATACACTTGTGCAATTAAGAACAATTTCTGTGTAGGTAGGATTGGAGGCCAGGATAAGGGCATCAAAGGGTAACCTGTGTAGAGAATCTAAAACTTAATTCTTTTTTTTAAAAATATATTTTATTGATTTTTTTTACAAAGAGGAAGGGAGAGGGATAGAGAGACAGAAACATCGATGAGAGAGAAACATCGATCAGCTGCCTCCTGCACACCCCGTGCTGGGGATGTGCCCGCAACCAAGGTACATGCCCCCGACTGGAATCGAACCCGGGACCCTTCAGTCCGCAGGCCGGCGCTCTATCCACTGAGCCAAACCAGTCAGGGCTAAAACTTAATTCTTAAATATTGATGGTCTACAGGGAAGAAAACTGGAAAGGAGAATGCGAAATAGATGAAAGATAAAGAAAAAAATGTTTGCCCTGAGTGGGTGGCTCAGTTGGTTGGAGCATCATCCCATATACCATAAAGGTTGTGGGTTTGATTCCTAGTTAGGGCATATGCTTAGGTTTGTGGGTTCAGTCCCCAATCAGGGTGTGGATGGAAGGCAACCAATTGATGTTTCCCTCTCACATTAATGTTTCTCTCTCTCTCTCTCCCTCTCTCTCTCTCTCTCTCTCTCTCTCGTGCGCGCACGTGCGCTCTCTCTCTCTCTTTCTCTCATCAATAAACTATCCTTGAATGAGGATTTAAAGAAAAGGTAATTCAAGTCTCAAGAACATGATCTAGAATAATTATAAGAACAAAAGTGCCAAAGGAATCTTAAAAATCCAGACAGATTCAATGGATGTTCCTAGATCCAATGTTTCCCAGTGGAACTGGTTACCCATCCATTTTCTTCACCCCATCTAGGAAGCATGGACTTTAAGCCAGATTGGGAGCTTCTCAGAGGCAGGAAATATTTCTTTCTTATTTATTTATTTTTTATTTCCAGGGCTTTCCACAGTGGCTTTCAAATATTGTTGAAATGAGTGATTAATTAATCACACCAGAAGTGATAATGGCATTCTAAATTAACCCCTAATTTTACAAATGGGAACCTAAAGGTGAGAAGTTTAGTTCAATGTTACATAGCTGGTTAGCGGATCATCTGAGACAGGAGTTAGATATTCTTGAACTGAGGGGAAGGGATGTTCATAAGTCTTAAGCAAAAGTATACTAGATGGGAGTGACTCTCCTAATTGATAGAAGAATGTTGCCCCATGGAAGAGGGAAGTATCTCAATGATGGCAGGGAATAGAATTCTTTCCATCTTGTTTTGTCCAGAGACACTTTAAGGGAGAACAGCTCATGAACTGAGGAACAGAAAATGGAGGGGATGCTGATAAAAAGAGACTTTCACAAGTATATTGTCAAAAGGTTTATTTGGACTCATTGGTTGGGCAGAATTACTGAGCTCAGTGTACTGCTCTCACTAAATGCCATAGTACCCTGAGCATCAGCCTCACAGTAAGCCACGGTGTTTGGATGCCTTGTGCTAGGACTCTAGGTTAGCGGCAGAGGAGGAAACCTGAGAGGGGGGACAGTCCTGGAGAGAGTGACAGCTCACTGTCATACACAGGTTTAATTTCTCAGAGCTCATTTAATGGAAACTGTTAGGCCCAAACTAATCCTGCCTTCATCACTATCGAACTGTGCAGCCCTTTGCCTCATCAATAACTGAGGGCTGATAACTAAGTGATCACTACTGGCTCTAACATGACCACATTCAGAGTGGCATGGGGATGCATCTAGGCCTAGTCAGATTCAGTTGAGGTTAATCTAGAACTGTCCATTCTGTCTTCCTCTTCTGGCTTTCATTTGAACCTAAGCCTGGATTTCATTTTGTTTCCAGAATGCTTGGGATGCTGAAATTATTCATATTTTAATCGGATTTTAACAAGAATAGGTAAGAAAGAACATTAGGACAATTAAGAAATTATGAATCCATTATAAAAAAAACAGTAATGACTTAAAATCTGGTAAGGGAATACTCTTATTAGAAATGTTGAATACCTGCAAACGAGCAGTTAGATGACAAGCACACAGTGGGATCAAGGGATTTCACTAATGTGCAAACAGAACCATTTATAATGATTTCTCCCCCAAATTGAGGGTAATGCAAATGTCCCAACCATTACTGGAAGAGTATATTCTCTTTGACCATCCTGCAGAATGTTGGATGATATACCTGAAGATGTTATCAGTGCTTTGCTCATTGCTCATGTGTATTTTCTTTTCAAAGACAGCAACTTCTTAGAGTTTTTCTTTTCTCACATAGTTTTTTAAGAGTTTTTCTTATAAATCAAAAGATGCTTTTGAAAACTACTAGAACCAGACTTGCTCTCTTAAAAAGAAATGTCAGGGTATGAAGCTCATAGTGTAACAAATCTCAGGTGCTTATTCACACAGAGTCGTGTGAGTGTCCCTGACCAGGCAGCTTTTCTGTGGACACTTCTTCTAAGCAGTGATACAAGTGTCTGGGGCCCTTCCACCAGGAGGATCTTCTGTCTTCTAGGACAGTGATGGCGAACCTTTGGAGCTCGGTGTGTCAGCATTTTGAAAAACCCTAACTTAACTCTGGTGCCATGTCACATGTAGAAATTTTTTTATATTTGAAACCATATTAAAACAAAGATTTATATTTTTGATATTTATTTTATATATTTAAATGCCATTTAACAAAGAAAAATCAACCAAAAAAATGAGTTCGCGTGTCACCTCTGACACGTGTGTCATAGGTTCGCCATCACTGTTCTAGGATGTCAAAGGATCTCATGTCCAGCAAGGGGAGAACTTGGAAGGGTTCACAGAAGGCTTTATGGCTAGCTGTGGTGGCAGCCAGTGTAGCTTCTGCCCACATTCCACCCACCAGAACTCATTCTCGTGGTTTCACTTGGACACCAGGGTGACAGGAAGAATAATTCAGTTATGAGCTCAGGAAGGAAAGAGGAACTAAAGATTGGTGACCACTGGCAATCTCTACCACAATACAAAAACCAACCAAAAAAGGAAGGAGAACTAGAGGACAGGCAGTGTTCTGTGTTGGGAGTCATTCAATGCCACCAATCAAACAGTCCACCCATCTTCTGTGTGACCCCTGTGTGTGTGGTTCAGGTGCTGTGGGGGTAGAGGGAAGGATCTGGGCAAATATGTCCTGAATCAGACAAGGCTCTTGCCCTCATGATGCATACAGTATAGGTCAGGGGATAACATGTGGAAAGAAAAATACCAAGAGACCATTTAGTTATATGAGATAATATTAGCCTGAGCTTTAAGGACAGGGTTTGCCTTTCTTTTTCATTGCCCCCCCTCAACAGGCACATGGCATGGCATAAGTTGGCACAGAATACATGTAGTTGATTTCATTTAAATGTACTATGGCAGTTAATGAGAGCAGTACACTGAGCTTTAATTACTAAGCTCTCTACGTTCAGGGATTGCTACGGGGGGAGGGGTGGAGTAGACATTTATTTGCTGCCTCCCCAGAATAGTCACTAACATCCCCATCTCCCACCAAATAGTGTCCTATTGCAAGAAAGGAGATTTCTCCATTCTTAGACATGTGGTTTGTCTAACCCTAATTTCAGAGGTAGACACCAATTAACTTGTATTCTCTGTGCATAGACTGGTGCGGGTCTAGGCATGTGATCTTGTTAAGGTTAAGAGAGAGAAAGAGACAGTGCATCCGGAAGCAGGTGCTACCACCAGACACACTCGCAATTTTCCCCGAAGAGAGGGAAGATGTAAGGTCTTGGACAGCCACATCACTTTGCGGTCCTAAGGGGAGATCTCAGAGTTGTGGGGCAGCTCCCAAATGGAACTGGAGGGAAAAAGTCTCCTCAGGCCCAGGGATTCTGGAAAAATCTTATTTTTTGACAAAAAGAAATACACTGCTGTGTGAGGACGTGATAGCTGGTGCTGGAACAGCAATGCTGTAACTAGGAAAGGACACACCTCGGAACAAAGCCAACCTGCTGAGAACGGCAGAATGAAAGAGCCTGGGGCCTTGATGACATCAATCAATTGCTGAATTTATTAATTTGCGGTCGTCCTACTCCCAGCTTCTTTTATTTATTTCAAGTTATTATTGAGATGATGAATTATCTCATTGTTTAGGCTGCTTTTGTCTGAATGGAGGAGGTTCAGGAGTTGACAAGAGCTTAAGGCCATAATAATTGAGATATGCTGGAAGAAAAGCAAGGAGGTTTCTATAACAACACAACAATCATATCTACAATTTGCTGAGCATCTACTACATGTAAGGGATTTCACTTATATTCCCATTTATAATCCTCTCAGCTTCACATCAGTCCAGAAATAGACATTGTTATGCTAATTTTACAAATGAGAAAAACTGAGTCTCAGAAAAATTGAGTTGCCCCACGCTACCCACCTATTTTGCGGCAGCACCCAATTCCCCCACCGCTGCACTCCCCCTGATAACACACTACAGCTATCGATTTCAGGTCTAGCAAATGCAGCAGGCAAATTTCTAAAAATTGAAACAATGTTTTCTATACAGGGATCAAGCCTAAAGTTATAAAGTAGGTGAGCAACACTTAATGGAGTTAAATTAATGTGACATGTCACATCAAGAAGTCACCAAGAATTGAGAGAATCTGTGCCTTTGCTTTCCTTCAAGATTCTATTTCCTCCTGGCATCTTCTTCAGCATTTATCTACTACCTGTGTGAAAAAAATAACCAACTAGTCCTATTAAATCTAGGCCCAAGCACAGTAGGAAATGACAAGGAGATCTTTTAGGCAGCCTCTTTCTTTTGATGGCAGTCCCCTGCCATTTCTAAAGGAAATTACATACACAGCCCTCCTGCACTGTGCACATTCTGGTGGGGCCATGAGTCAAGGAGTCCTGCAATCTCCTGACCAAGGTGACAAATGACCCAGAAAAGCCATAAAGATGCTCACGCTGCATCCTGAGGGGAGTGATGCATGAATGGGACAAATGGTTGGCACCCATATACTCACTTCTACTAGAACATCAAGTAGTTCCTACTCTCTGCACCCTACCACCTGGACCCTTGCAACAATCCTTTCCTGAGTCCAGTTCACATCCTTCTCATTGACCACCCAATGTTCTTTGACCAGTCACTTCCCTCTTAGGCTGACTTCCATTTAAACCGAGAAAATGACTAAACTGTTGACTCTGTGAGGACAGGATCTGCTGCTCATCTTTGCTGAACAAAAGCAGAACCTTTGACATGATGAAGAGTGACTGATAGCTTTATATGGAAACAAAGAGAATGTGTTTCTTCTTGTGCAGCTAAGTCTAAAATGTGATGCTTGAAAGATAGAGAGCCCTGGCTGGTTTTTCTCAGAGGTTAGAGCATCAGCCTGCAGACCCAAGGGTTGTGTGTTTGATTCCTGATCAAGGGCATGTACCTTGGTTGCTGTTTCAAGCCCTGGCCCCAGAGTGTGTGCAGGAGGCAACCAGTCAGTCTGTACATCAATTTTTCTCTTTCTCTCTCTCTCTTCCCCTCCTCCTTCCCTTTCACTCCCTCTAAAAATCAATTGAAAAAATATCTTCAGGTGAGGATTTTAAAAAGAGAGAGAGAGAAATGTGAGATATTTCTATGTTGCACAGAGCCTCTGATTCTTAAAGAGGGTGGTTATATGGGCAGAGAGGGGATAGAAAAACCAGGAAGAGTGCCAACGGATGCAGTGTGCTCTGCTAAGAACTGACAGGGCAGAAGTGGCTGCTTGGACGTGGTCGGCTGCTTACTAGACACATAATCCAGTTAGGACTAGAGCAGGTAGGAAGCCTCAGCACATTGCTGCCCGTTCTCTTTGCCAACTTTTTTCAAGTTCTCTCTGTCTCTCAGTCCATCTCTCTGTCTCCTTACACCACGCACATGCACCCACATGCACGCACACAGAGAGGCTGTGAGAATCCAGAAACATGCAGACGACATAAAATAAATGGAACTGAGAGAAATCCAACACCACAACCCCCTGGTAATGATAATGATGAAGAAAAGCGGCTGCCAGATGTATCTTGTGATGACGCCAATGATCTAATTCTCTTATTATCAAAAGATGCAGGTAAAGGCAGCCTTGACAGAAGGCTTTAAAAAATCAAAAGAGTGCAGCATCACTGGAACCGTGTTATCTGATTTATGCCTTTTCAAAGACCAGGCTTGTGTCATAAGCTGATAATAGACTCTAGCCATCAAACGTTATTTTATCTGGTATCTTGATTTTAAAGAACGGTGGGAACTAGCAAATGGAACTGGGCTATTTATATAATGTTTGAAACTGTTAGTTCACTAGGGGAAAACAACAACAACACACACACCAAAAATCAAAGCCCAGACTAGATAATAATATAATGGAAAGCAACAGACTTGATGTTATAGATAGCTAACAATGTAGAATGTGATTTCTAAATCAGAGCAAATATTTTTCTTTCAAATTTTCAAAATGAAAATATGAAGGAACAATACGTTGGTATGTGGGTGCCCAACAAATGAGACCCTTACCCACAAGTACTCAGTACTCAGGCACTGTCAGAGTTCAAAGCCATCACTGCCAGCAGATGGAGGGAGACTCCAGCTAAAGAAGAATCCACATCAGGAAACAGCGCCATCCATCCATTAAGTTCCTCAGGAGTAAGAGGGTCTCTCGGAGTAGACATAACATACACAAATTTTTTTTAAGTTTTTTTTTAAGTTTAAGTAATTGGACATAAAAAAAATCCCCAGAAGCATGATCTAATCATTTCTTAAAGAAGACATCTTTTTCCTTAAATGACTAGACATTAATCAAACAGACCTCCACACTTGAGAAGATAAATGCCAAGAAAAGGAAGCCTTCTGTATATTTACCTTACCTTTTAAAGCACAGACGTTAGAAGTGAATGAGTTTTTTGACCATTTATCATACAGAGAGACCAATTGTCTCACAGACAATTTTATGTCAAACCACACCTGGCCATACATGCTTGTCTCTTGATTCATGAGCTCTAAATATCACATTGCAACAAGGTTGGGCTGAAGCCAAAAGTAATGTGTTTAAAACTCCTTCCCTGCAGTCTTAAATTAGCTGTGATACTGGAAGAAAAAAAGCTGCCTTGATGATCCAAAACTATGGATTATCTAAGGGTTATTTACTTAGTGTTTTAAACATATTATTTAATGGGGTATATTGACCTTCCTAATGAGGTTTGACTAAAGCCAATATTAAAATTAATGTGCCCTCCCTCAGCACCCAGTGACAGAGTATTAGAGTTGCTGGCTCAGAAGGGTTTGTGTGGTGGGGAGAAACCAACCTGGCAATAAAAATTGGCCTCGGACAATCTGCATGCAGATTATGAAGAATTGAGTTCATCACTGTTAGGGATTCCAGGGACAATCTTTCTAGACCAGGCTCAGTGCTCAATGATCAGAATATATTGATAGGAAATATTGATCACAGTGGTTATGGTTTATGGAAACACAAGAAGAGAATATAAAAGATCCTAAAAGTGGTTTTAAATGAACAGTCCAGTACCACAGCATCAGAACTCCACAGCCATTGAAACCACTACAGGACAGTATCATAGAGACTGGCCAGTAGCAAATATTACTAGGCCAACGGCAAAGTAGGTGAAGTGTGTCCTTTCCATCTCCTAACTTCCCCATTTTGCTCTCTTCACTCCCCTTCTCTCCCTGAATCTCCAGGTAGAAATGATTAATAATAGCTTATAGCATGACATCTCCTAGCAGTCCAAGGTCAATGTCAAAGTATGGCCTTTAGTAAGAATAAGTCCCTGGGTTCCATTATTACTCTCACCTGCTCACTTCACAGCTGTGTGACTTTGGGGGCAGTTATTTTACCTTTCTCAGAATTACCTTCTCCATTGAAAAAATTGGGTATAAGGAATGAAATTATATTCAAAGGACCTTAATACCAAGAAGTACTTCTTTGTAATAGAATAGATGTAGGTGGAATAGGGTTCTCCTCATTATTCTAAGTCTAAAGATTTAAAAACCGTATTCTCTTTTCTTTAATATGTCCATCTGGATATTTCAAACTCCAAAGAGTACTTGAGGGGCTAAATTACCCAATTGATCCTCAGAGTAACCACATTTACACTGACTGCCTATCCACTACATCCCAAACAGGACCTGCCCATCTCAAATCCACGTTGGTGAAATCCCTCAGCCACATTTTCTGAGCAGATGATTACAGATGCTCTCCTGCTCTTTGTATTTGAATCCTCAGCCTGAGTGGACAAGGCAAGCAGGACAGAGGAGCAAAGCACAAGGCAAGCAAAGGACAAGGACTGACTCTCTGGCGAATTTGCCTAACTTCCATTTCATGGTAAGAAACCAAAATAGTTTTTCAAATATGCTTGCGTGGTAGCACTGTCCTTGAATGTGTTCAGCCAGCTCCCGTCTGAGTCGGTGTAATGAGTCTGCATTTTATAAGAGCTGAGCCTGGTCCAAATGGAACCGTGTAACTGTTAGAAAGATTAATGGATTGTATCATCCCACCGTTGACTATAAACTTCTAATTGTGTGAATCTCAGTGTGGCGTCTAGAGCAAGAGCAGAGTCTGCTTCCTCAATCACTAATATCCACTGATATTGTTCATTATTTTTCTAATGCCAACCCTAGGTACATCTGGGCTGGGCAGATCCCCGAGGAAAACAACAACTTTAGTTGTAGGTACTTGAGAGCAGTCATTATCTCTGTTCCAATTAATTCATCAATCAGTGTTTACCAAGTTGCCACTGAGAACAGGGACCAGCACTGAGTCCTGCTGAGCCGGGGAGGATGGCGGAGGCTGTGAAGACCGAGGCTGTGCTCTGGAGCAGCCATAACCAGGAGCCAAGGGACTGAGCTCTCTTTCTGAGTTGGCACTGCCTGACACCAGGCAACTCAGTTATCCCTTCGAGCCTTACACTGGGAAGCAGGACACCAGCCAGGTCACCAACCTGAGGAACAACAGACACAATGTGTGTGAACACTCTTTGAAAAACATTAAGCTTGACATAAATGAGAGCATTCATCACGACCTGTAATAGAAAATAAAGATCCCGTAGAGCTAAGAATAAAACAAGTTAACTTGGTCTACCTGCACCCATTTTCTTCCTTATAAATGCATGTCCTCTCTTCCCACATTTCAGAACATTTGGAGTGGTTTCTCCATATGAGCAACCCCTATTCTTTTTCATCTTTGAAATCATGTGCAGAGGCTTTTTTAAGCTGCACTTGATTTGTCCTTGACAGGACCACATTCTATTAAAAGAACGGTCAAGTATGGCCCCTGGTTTGGGATCAAGGGGAAGCTGGAGAGGGCTTCTTTCCTCTACCTACCCCGTCCCTCTCTCCCTATTTTTCTGGATCCCTTCTGCTTCCTCTGGACAGGAAACGCAGAGCTCTCAGCCAGGCCGCCCCTCCTTCCCACGGGAAACTGGACCACTGAGCGGAAGTCCCAACAACCGCTGGGCCCTTCCTCCCAGGCAACTAATTGTATAAGCTGCTTTTAATCACTTCACAAAAATGTCCCTCTTTCCTTCCTTATAGCTGCATTAAATGAGCACATTCCCTTCTGTTCTGAACAATATTCTTTTTTTTTTCTTTCAAGAAGTGAGGAGAGGAATATTAGTTATCTATATTACTACAGTGTGTTGTGAAATTCTGGATGGCATAATGCCTGTTGGCAAACATGACTGCAAAGCTCCAAAGTTAATCAAGTTGCTGAGGTTTTCAGGATCCGGATTTGGCAGAATTTCCCCACACCCCCATGCCAATTGAAATGTTTAAATATCTAGGGAACAGTAAATATAGAACACGCAAGTCCGGCATTAGGAAAGAATTGTGGCTGCAGTCCTGTCTAACAAGCATGTCCCCCTCTGTCCTCAAAACCTTCCTTTTGACTGGATGGGAAACAGTAATATGTATGCCCTCCTCAGTCCTGGAAAGAGCTCTGCTGCAGCTCTCCAAAAGGTTCAGGCATTCACCTGCCACCTCATTTATAACAAACTAATGTATGCTCTGTAGATCAGAGAAATGGGCTGATTAGGAACAGATTTGTGTACAAGCGAATCTGCACTCTGAATGATGGAAATGCTAAAGCTTATTGCACTCTAGAGTTTAGAAGTAACTCTGATTCCATCAACTGTCTCTAGTTGTTACAATACGGCCTATAAAAGTCCAACCCAAAGAAGCCTGGAAATAACGAGTTGGCAAGAGATGCATATCAGATTTTACCAGCAATACCCATAGAGTTCTTTACCAGATATGTGAAGGTTGTGTGTTAACCAAGACATCTCGATATATCACTAAAGGAACAATGGCCAAGTTCAGCTCTTAAAACTGACCACCAAGTTTTTTCTGCTGTTTTCCCCGAAAACAAGTAATAATAGTATGAAGCCTGGTCCTGCTAGAGTTACTCTGCTACATGAAGGGGAAAGAAGGTCTGGGCAGGGAAATTTAAAGCAGGAGGAAATAATAGAAGGAAAAGACGATTCCTCATACCAATGAAATCCTACCATTCGCAAACAAGATGTTCTGTCAAATCTGGACTTGTGAACTTTGGTAAGTGAACAAATGCCCTGGTTGCTACGGGAATGAGGGAGGAAACAGTTAAAGGCCCAGAGACCCAGAGAGGAAGAGGCTGTGTTAGCTGGAGGCATTGGTGTTTTTCCTCTCATCCTTAAGAGTTCAAATTGTGGAGGATATGAACAAACAAAAAGCCCAATGAGACTATGAGGAGGAGCAACAAACCCACATAGAGAAGGGGAAATGAACTTTCCCAAACAGAGCACCGGGCCCTTTTCGTGGGCACAAGGTTGACAAGGCCACCCTAGACTCCTTGGTGGCATTTTAGGACCTTGCTTTACAGCTCCCTTTCATTTCATTGGGATGTAAATAATTGATAACTTGATGGAACCCAAGAAACCCACTGCAACTGAACAGAGATATTTTTTATGACATCAATTACAGGGCTAGTGACTTGATGAGAAAACAAAAATATTTCAAACCACATTTTAATGATCTTCACCAAGAACTCCTAGCATTCCAAATGAACTTGGGTCTCTGTGCCTTGTTTTTATTATTTCCCCCCTCCATTTGCCCTCACAGGAAATATAAGTTACAGCTGAACAGAAGAGATGGTTAATTATTTTCGTGTTTATACTTTCCAGGGGTGGGTTGCAGGCCCCCTTATTCTAATAGAGGAGGAAGGCCTAAGGGAGCTGAGGGCTTTGAGGGGAGGTTCCTGGTGCACCCATCAGGGCCACATGTTATGTGACAGAGGTGTTGTGGAGGTAGGCTTGGCAACTAAGGCTACGATTGTAGTGGAAATTGTCACTTATGACATTACAACAGCAGGGTGCATTAAACTGATATGGTAAGCAGTACCATTAAGGCTGTTGAAAGGAAGTCAGAGTTCAAGTATTTGTACACGAGGCACTTTATGTGGTGATGACTTCTGAATTTATAGTTGTCAGAACAGAAGTAGAAATGTTGATTTGGTTTGACAACAGGTCTGTTCACGCTTGTGTCTGGGTGATTGTGAGATCCAATTCATATTTCTTTTTCTCTGGAAAAACTCTTGCAAGGTTGCTATTGCTTCATGAGGAAGGTCCAGTACTGTGTCTAGAAAGTTATCCCAAAACCCAGATGCCGTGCTATGGGAGGTGTACCGAATACTCATCACACATGGCTGCTGTGGAAGGGTGCTTTAAGGTAATATTGGGGAGTGTAGAGAGGATCTGGGCATGTCTCAAAATGAAGGGGGTGGAGGATAGGACAGATGCTTCAACCCAATTCCAAGAATAATAAAATTCTATTCTTCTGTGATTCATTACATACATTGGATTCCACCATAAGCCAAAACACATCTTTAAATATCATTACAGGATACAGTAAAACTCTCCTCGAATTAGGTTATAATAGCCATTTGGATGTGTTTTTCCACTACCTCCACTGTCACTGTTGGACTGCATTTCTTTCTTTCTGTGGAGAGGCCTGAATAGCCAAGGGAAGACCTTTTTCGGTTAGTTAGTTGAGAACTTAAGAGATCTACCAGGTTGCTTGTTCTCAAGTTGAAAAAGATACTGGCTGGCTGTTAGGCCAGGTTACTGAATCTCTCACACTTTAAACCAATGTAATTCTAAGCTTCCATGTGTTGTAAAGAGCTGTTCATTGACTTGGTTCATAAGCAGGAAGAAAAAGGGGGCGGGGCGATGAATGGTGCAATGAAAAGAAGAATTCTTTCTCTCCCTCCCAGGTTCTTTATACAAATACATCCTGTTTCTCTAGTTTTATTTCCTCAACATTCTTCTCTTAATACTCTCCATCATCTGATCATGTAAAATAAGTTACAGGATATAAGAGCTTCAAAATGTCAACAGCAAAGTGCTTCTTGCGGCTTCCTTCCTGGCCTCTCTGTAAACAGCACCAGGAAAAATCAATCTGTTTTTATAAGTCTTCCAATCCAATTGGGTCTACTTAAGAAAAATCTCCAAATGAAATTTATTGAAATGTTCCTAAAATGCCTTCTATTTATGTATCACAAATGAAACATTATTCAGAATTTGGAAGTGGTTTGTGGAGTAATTGAGCCATTTCAGATTCTGCCTATAATGGAAACTTATCAATGGAGTAGATATTTTATCACATCGGTGTTAATGTGGGGCTGCTGATTTATCATTAATAGAGCATTTGGCTAGAAAACAATGTCCATATTTGATGGTCTGGTGACTTTTTTTCTCCCGTTTTATGCCACAATCACTTCCCGGTCTTACTGTTGCCCATTAGAAATGTGTAAAGTTTTATGGACTAAGTCATGTCAAATGATACAGTGTCAAACAGATCTGGAGACAATTTTGGAGGACTTAGGTGGAAAAGGAAGTCATGTGGTCTTTCCCAGCCTTACTTGTAGTTTTACTGGGTACAGATCCCTTTTTGCACACTGATTTAGCCCCCGGAATGGTGGTGCAGAATTAAATTTAAATATCAGAGCTTCTACCTCAAAGGTCGCTCTAAGTCAGAACCATATTTGACTCAATGGTCTCTGGAGCAAGAGTTTATTGGAACTGTTCATAAAAGACTGCATGGTGGTCAGCTTGCCATGGAGAGGACTCATGCATTAGAAACTTCTGGAGGGCTAGGAGGCAGTTTTTTCAGAATCAGGTAAGCTGGATTGAGTTCCAGAGTCCCTTTTAAATAGGTGTCAGTTGTCAGTATTGCAAAACATATGCTATATTGCTATGAAACTTAATGTTCAAATATAGGAAAGAAAGAGAGAAAGGGGAGAGCGAGAGGGAGAGAGTGAGGGAGGAAGGAAGGAAAATACTTGTCCAATGATTAAGGTCCGCATAGAACTCACTCCCACACTTCCTGAGTCTGATGTCAGGCTGCCACCCTTCTCTTTGATCATCACTGAGGCACTGCAGGGAAAGGGGAAGGAGCAGATACTCGGCCAGTGGACCAATTGCTTTGTGTTCCATAAAGGTCAAAGGTTATTCCTCCCTTGATGGGTTTAGATTCTGGGAGTGCACCAAGCCTGGAGGGGGAAGTAGGAAAACAAAATGTGACTCATTCGTGGCAATCTAAGTTGATCCTTTTTTGCTCACTTTTCCTCCTAATACCTTGGGCAAATCTGTGATTTCTTCCCTTACAGTAGTAAAACAAGAGACTGATCCAGGTTAAGACCAAACCAAGGTTAAAGTGTGGATTTTCTCTTTTGCAGTATGAAAATATGTAGGTTTCAAAAAGGAAATAGTATAATTATATCTGGAATCCCCATTAATCTATACTACTTGTTAAAATTCAATTGTTCGTGAGGTTTTGTAAAGAGCTAAATGTTGAACCGCTAACAAATTAAATATAACTTTATTTCAATCAAATGACTAGCTGACTGAACCCTGTGCTTTACACAATTATTACATTTAATCTTCGTCTAATGGGTTAAGCAGTTGTTCTCAAGGTGTGGTTCCTGGAATAGCAGAATTACCTGGGAACTTGTTAGAAAAGTTACATGTTATCAGGCCCAACCCCAACCTACTAAATCCAAAACACTGGAGACAGGACCAGCCACCCAGGTTTTATCAAGCCCTCCAGGTGATTCTGATGCACACCACAGTTGAGAATAACTGGGTTATGGAGTATTCCCATTTTAAAGATAAGGCAACTGAGACACAAAGAGCTTAGAGCAATTTATCCAACACCACACAGCTAGAAAGTAGTTGAGTCTGCATGACTACAAAGTCCTTGCTCTTAACCACTAGGTTATGCTGATGGATCTCAGTTTACTTGGGAAACCAGTATGAAGAATATGGACAAATGAAAAACATACTCCAGAGGAAGAATTTAGTGGGGTTTTTTATTATTATTATAAACTAAAAGATATGGCTTTAAAATAGTCTTTCTTGGTTGACTTTCTGTCTATAAAATACCTGAAATGAAAGTTATGACTCAGAATGTTAAACTCAAACACCAGGTAGCTGGAGGAAAATAATGCCTGGAACTAGAAGTTCCAGCGAGCAGACAGCTCCTGCACCCTGCGGAGGGCATTAACCTGGTGCCAGCAGGACAATGCTACGCCAACAGAATCTCTCAAGAGAAGGCAAGGATTCAAATTTGCAAGTGAAATCTTGTAACTGTAAAACATTAGCTACTAATTCATGAATTTTGTAAAACTATACAGATTTTTTTAAAAATAACATGGATTTTGCTTACAGAATGCCATTTTGCAACCTCTCACTAAGAAATCCTCATACCATTTTAATGAACCCAGATCAAAAGACTGAAGGGGCATAAGGTTTATGGAAAATATGTTTGTGGAGAGGCATGGAAAATTGAACTCATGGGAACTGTGCTAAGTGCTCACGTTATCAAACATAGCCCAAACCTGATGGCTATGTCATAGAGGCTGCTTTTATTAATGTACTAGAGGCCTGGTGCACAAAATTCGTGCACAGGAGGGGGTTTCTCTCAGCCCAGCCTGTACCATCTCCAATCTGGGACCCCTCAGGTGTTTGTGGAGAGGCATGGAAAATTGAACTCATGGGAACTGTGCTAAGTGCTCACGTTATCAAACATAGCCCAAACCTGATGGCTATGTCATAGAGGCTGCTTTTATTAATGTACTAGAGGCCTGGTGCACAAAATTCGTGCACAGGAGGGGGTTTCTCTCAGCCCAGCCTGCACCATCTCCAATCTGGGATCCCTCAGGTGATGTCCAACTACCGGCAGTTGGACATCCCTCTCACAATCCAGGACCACTGGCTCCTAACTGCTCACCTACCTGCCTGCCTGATTGCCCCTAACTAGCCTTTAATTTGTGGCATTTCAATTATTACTAGAGGCTCAGTGCATGAAATTTATGCATGGGGAAATCTCCACAGCCCAGCCTGCACCCTCTCCAATCCGGGACCCCTCAGGGGATGTCCAACTGCCAGCTCCTAACTGTTCACCTCCCTGCCGGCCTGATCACCTTTAACTTCCCCCCCTGCTGACCTGGTTGCCTCCAACTGCCCCCTCTGCCAGCCTTGTCACCCCCAACTGTTCCCCTCTGCTGGCCTGGTCCCCCCTAACTGCCCCTTTGCCAGCCTGGTTGCCCCCAACTGCCCCCTCCCCCCACTGGCCTGGTCACCCCTCACTGCCCTCCCTCTGCCAGCCTGGTTGCCGCCAACTATGGCCCCTGCCAGCCTGGTTGCCCTCACTGCCCCCCTCTACCGGCCTGGTTGCCCCACGCAGCTGTTCAGTCATTTGGTCGTCCCTCATCAACCCCCCTGCTGGCCTTGTCGCCCCACTCAGCCTGTTTGGTCATCCGTTCGGTTGTTTCAGATGTGACGGCCTCTGGCTCTTTATATATATAGATAGTTTGGAACATTATTTTACCATATTTTCATGCTTGTACAATCTTCACTGAGATCTTGTGACTGCAGACCCTCATTTCACCAATGACTATCTGAGTGTTGGAAAATTACCTTTTGAGGCATATGTCAAGTGTTTATGTGGGCACCATTTTCAATTCTCATTGAAAAAGCCACTCTACAAACTGAAAAACATTCGGAGGAAGCAGGTTTGGAAAGGTTATTGCAAAATCCATCTCAACTGCAAACAGAAGTGATTTTAATGCCTGTTATTTTGGAAGCAGTTCAAAGTTGTTTTTTCCATTGTAAATAGCATTAAAGTGCTCTGCAGAGGCAAGTATTACTTTTTTCTTGGCCGGCTGCACTTCAGTAATGGTTCTTATACACTGAAAGCATAACAATAAGACTCAGGAAGTTATGCACAGTGTATCGAGGATAGCAGAGGAGTGGGCGGGAAGAGGAGGTCATATGGTAAGTATAGAGAAGAGAAATTGGGGGGTGAGGGAGGGAGGAGAATGCTGTGTATGTGAATAGCCGCCAAGACAGGGAACATCTGGAAAACCTGCTCTATATTATGTGGTCATTCCACAAACTTTTCGGAGGAATCGCATAAGGAGGATATTACATTTTAATTAGAGCTGGGATTGATCCAGAGAAAAGGGGAAAAAGAGAGGATGGGTTGGTGAACAAGATGCATTTTAGTTTGGCTGGGTCCACTTAGCTTCCTCTAGATACGCTCTGCATGTTCCAATCGCGCTGTGACTTAATGAAACAGCACACTGGGCTCTTGCCCAGCCCTAACCTGTAAACGGGGAGCAGAGGCAATGGATGAGTATCAGTTGAAGGAAAGAGGTCAAACCTGGGACATTTTTTGTGGGGAAGGCACCATAAAGCCAATGTGATATCCTTGTCTCTCCCTTTCCTAATTATGTCACGTGGCAACTTTATCAGTTATTCTCTGATAGCAAGAAGGTAACAGGGAAAGGTGGATTTAAGAATGTGGTAAAGTATGTAATTTCTTTAAGATAATATTATTCCATTTCATTTTATGAGAAAATATAAGTATTATGCCAACAAATGAAATAGTCCACATGTTTTAAATCCTCCTTAATGGCAATTAAATGCTAATAACTTATTAGTGTTGTAGTTAAGCATCTCACAAAGTAAATTTAATAGAGCTAATATTAATAGAAAAAAGAAAAAATATTTCTCAGAACTTTTTTGTTGTTGTTTACAAATTCATCATTGTGCATTTATTGAGCTCAAATTACGGAGTGGGTACTATCCTAGAGCACCCAACCCCTTCCACTTAAGGGACTAGCAGTCAAGTAGGAAAGACTAAGTGTAGAGCCTTGAATTGTTAGTGACAATATAAGACAATGATGTATATGATGGCAGTCAGAAAATTGCCAAGCTAATAGTTCAGAAAGAAGCACCTTGGTCTGTGGGGGTAGAGAAAGCAGGGGTGGCTTCCTGAAAGAGGTTGCATTTGTCTGAACCTTGAAGACAGGTGAAATCTGGAAAGGTGGAGGGGAGAAGGAGGATCCAGCAGGGAGAGAGCTATACTCTGAGCAAATGCCTCAGCTGCATTACAAGTGATTCAAAGAAAAGAGGAAGAGGCTCCTGGAGGCAACACAGGGAGGGTGGCATGTGACAGGAGCCAATGACCAGATGGTATAAGGCATTGGCAAGCCCTGTATAGGGTATTATCTAGGGTTGTAGGGTCCTTGTATGAGGAAGGGTCCCTGGTGTAGGGAAGAAACGCTTATAAATAAAAAGGGTCCAAAGTAAGTAAGTATTTCAGGAGTATACATATAAACATGTAGCAGGAGAAGTGGGAGAGGAGAGAAGATCATATGGTAAGTACAGAGAAGAGAATTTGGAGATTGGGATACTTCCAAATGTTCAAGGAATGTTTCTTTTCTTGAATGGGAACTCTGTGGCATATGACATGTTGAACATCATGTCCATTGTGATTTCTGTTTCCCTTCCTTTATACCCCAGGCCCAGAAGTGTTCTGCCATCTGAAATACTCTAAATTCCTGACCCCTTGCATTATTGACCCCATGCCAATAACATGTCAACTCCTTTTCTTTCCTCTTGTAGCATATCTTCTCCAGACAGGATTTTACCCTTGTGCACGAGCTACAGATTTTCCAAAAGTTGGAGAAATCATGCAAAGAAAGAACATGGCATCTGATTCTTGGCAACACCTTCCCTGTATAGTCTTCCAGCTGCTGCACATACTTATACTGCTTAATTTCATTTAATAAGAAAGCTCAAAACATTTCCCAATTTGAAACATAACCCTGCATGCTGCTCCCTCTAGTCTAACCAGAAATCCCATTCTCCTTCTTCTCTAACTCAATAAACCAAATCTAATTGGAGGATAATTATAAAATACACTGATGTGCAATTTGTTTCACTAACCCAATAATTAATTAATATGCTACTTACGGTTCGGAAGAGCTCTTAAGACACAACACAAATTCCACTAGATGAAAGAGAATACCAAAGACATAAACCAGGGGCAGCCTGGTTACATAAGACAGGCCAGGAGAAAAAGATAAGAGGGAGAAAAAGTCAAGATCTATTTGGCCTTTTTGAATCTATGGTGAGATTTGTTTTACTTCATTGAAGGATTCTCCTCTTCCCCCTTTTTTGAAAGTGAGATAGATTGTGTGTTTTGCAGATGAATTGGCAGGATTACTCAGGCAGCTGAATCCAGCTGGTGGGTGGACTTTTTTATGTTTAAACTTTCCAACCACCAGATGCTTTCCAGTGAGAGAATAGTCCTAATCCATGGAACACATCTCCTATGGACTCCTGGTTGGTTGGAGTATGCATTCTGTGCTCATCCGGGCAATATACAATTCCTAACCCCTTTTGCCATTTCACAGTTGAATATTTTTTTAAATTTTTTGTTGTTTAAATTATTACATGAGTCTCCTTTTTCCCCCATTTACCTTTCCCTCGCTACCCCCTCCCCCAAGCACAAGCCCTCATCCCCCTACTGTCTGTGTCCATTGGTTTTGCTCATATGCGTGCCTACAAGTCCTACAGTTGAATCTTGAAAGAAATGCTTTGGATTTTCCCTTTCATTGTTTAAAATGTACAGTACACAGAAACTGGTCTGGAGATTTCATTTGATATGATTATAAACCTTTCTTCTACTTGCCTCTGGGAAAGCTGAAGCTAAATCGAACATCGGGTCATTATTGCAATGAGCAATTATTAAATGGTCACTGAATCAACCAAATTTGTTTAAAAGATATTTCTTCTTTGTGGACAATTGAGCATATTCCTCAGAGCTGGGTATTAGATTCTGGGTGACGCCAGGCAATGGTTCACCAATGCACCTTGATAAATGAAAAGACATTATATTTTATGTGGGGCAGCTGCAGTGCTTCTCATCTAAGGGTGATAGAACCTCAAGTGCCCAGGATGGTTCCTGTCTCTATATCCTCCTCTTCACCAGGCTCCTGGCAGCCTTTCTTTGAATCAGCATCTTTTCCTTGACAAAGCACGCTTGAAGTGCTTCCCCAGCTCAGCCTGGGTGTGCCCGTGTCAGAACCCTGTTTTCCTGGAGACCTCGTGTTTGTGCAGCAACACAGTTCACTTTGGCAGGCCAGTACCATACATGATGAACGAGGACTCAAACCTACAAGTTCAGCTGATTTCCAGTCTATGGTAAGGCCTCTATGAAGGAAACAGTGAATCCGCTGCTATGCGGCTCTCTGCCAGGGTCTGCATATGAGTACTGCTTTATATTTTTATTGCTGTTAACATGAGGTTTGAAATTCAGCTGAGACTTGCCTCATCTTATAAAAAGCAACTGATCAATTGCCTACCTATTGTCTGCAACAAAGGATGTACTGCACGAAGTCATTGTGCTTTCAGTCCACATTTCTTTTACACAGGATGTTATGTAGAAATGGGGAGGCTTTCTGCTCACATGCAACACAGTTAACTATTCAAATCTCTCTTCAGTGTGCCACCTGACCCTGTTTATCCTGCATTAGAAAGCTCCTGAACTTGGCAGAAAGAAAAATTGTATGCAAGCTTACTTTTTAGAAACATGGACCTATTTCCAGAAATTCTTTTTTCCTTAAGAACAAAAATGAAACCCGTTTCTTTTACAGCCATGGGATTTTCCTGAACAAAGAGAATTCGTCAAGCCAAATCTTATGGACTCATCCCATGTCGATTTATGAAAGGAATGCTAATTAGGAAATTCCATTTTATTACATGAAGCCATATTGGACAGAGATAAGACAAACTTGCTTAAATGAATTACTATTTCAAGATAGGAGGAATTTCCAAACTATAGAAAACTAAAAGGAACAACTCCCTTCCTCTCCAGCTCTTCAAGTTCTGCACTGTGTGTCCTCAGTGGTGCTGCCCTATTTCAGGTTTTAACTGTCTAGAATCTAAGGGGAAATCTTTCTGCCTGTGTTTCTCATTCTATAGACACGTCATCATGGCACAATATGTGCGTGGATATTTTTAATAAAGATTGTGATGATAAGGCAAATAGATGCATTCAACACTAGAATGCATCAAACAACCTGATAAAAATAGATGAAAATAGGTTACAGACTTCCTACAGATTATCTTCAGAGAAGAAACTAAAATATGCAAGGAACATGGGAGTTGCTTAATAAATGTTTATTGATGTGATGATAATGTTCACATAATACAATGCTCCTCGACCCCTTTATACCATAGAATTACCTGGGGTTGTGTTAAAAGTGCAGCTTCCTGAGCCCATTCCCAGAAATTCTGATGCAGTAGTTGAGAAATGGGGCCCAGGGGTCAGCGGTTTTGACTAACACCCCAGGTAATTTGGATGTAGGTGGTCTGTGGGCCATACTTTGAGAAATCTGAATGTTGGTAGTCTGTGGGCTGTGCCATAGGACATGAATTGTGAATAAAGCATCATTTATTTCTAGTAAGTCAAGAAGCACTTCACAAAGCAAAAGGGTGACAAACACGCTCGAAAGAGCAGGAGGAACACCGCCAACCTGGAAGGACATTCTGTTCGTTCGTTCATTCACCCATTACTTCCTCATTCATACAAATCCCACTGCACATCTATTACAAAGCATTTCTTTGCTTGCCAGGCCCTGTGACTGCTCTGTAAGCCCCAGGCATAGACAGGCGTCATTGAGAAGCCCATTGTCGGAAACGGAATATCAGTGTAGAAGAGCATTCGTTTTCTGCTCAAATTTTCCTGACTTTGAGGCCATTAGTCATCACTCTGCAAGCACCGTCTTTGCTTCCAGGAAGGCCCCGTACAAGCCCACATTCTGCTCCCTGCTTTCTGCATTGAGAATACCCTTTGACTCTGAAGCTTTAGTGGTTGGCTTTGAGCTTGAGCCCATATCACTGGACATTGGGTTGGACCCTCTTTGTTTAGATGACAGAGGTAGAGCATGGAAACCAGTTTAACACCAACTCAGGCAAAAGGGGAAATTCTGTATTGGGAGACTTGATACTATTTTTTTCAACTCAGAGTTATTGCTTTTCTTCCATCAAGCTAAAATATAGGCCAATTAAATTTAGCCTTTTAAATAGACCACATCCCAAATTCCTTATAATTGTATGAATATAAATAATATATAATACCATAATAAGTATTACCTGGTATAGAAGTCAGGTAAGTAGGATACTCATGAAATCTCTGCTACAGGATTTTAATAACTCAAATTGGTGGAACATACACTGCCAACCAGTATAGGGGAAGCAGAAACTGGTCTCTTTGTTCTACCTTTGAAGCTCTGACTTAATGTAGTTCTGCCTTGAGATATGATTTAGTTGACAATCATATGCTTGGAAACTCTCACCTCAGTTTTACATCTAGAGAAGTTCTATTTACAGAAATGGTGGAATAAGTATTTTCAGACCACATTTCCTATTTCCTATAGAAAACAACTAAAAATATTGGATAAAATATTAGCAAAAAAACCCCCTCGTGAATGTATCAACAACCTAACAAGGCTGCAAGGAACTACCAAGTCAAAATCTACGGGAAACTAGACCTGAGCATCCAGAAGGCATTTGCTAACTTTTGTGGGACTCAAGTAGAAGGGAATGTCAAGGCTCAAGGTCAATATCAAAGGGGAGTCTAAGGAAAAAACCTTCCCACATTAAATGGGCCCCCAGAGTATGTGTCAACCAGAAGTAAACTAGCTTCCACCACACCCACAGGTGGCGAAGGGAAGGAAAGTGGGGGGCGGCGCAGAGGGATAAAGAAAGAAAGCTAACTCTGAGATATTACCACCCCAGGCCAATGCTCATGTGGATTTGCACCTGGATTTGTTTTGCCCGGATGTTCCAGAGAACCTCAAACTCTGCACTTGATTGAAGGTGGTGGAGAACTGGTAATGCCCACAGCCAGGCAGAAGCAAAAGCCCTCCAGAGGAACATGCCTTCGTGACAAGTCTCAAAGACCCCTGCAAACAATTTTTCAAAGGCAATAACAAGTACACACACAAGGAAGTTCCCAAACACACCAAAACAAGACACCATGAGCAAGTTTTTTATCGGCTGGAACTCCCTACAGTCTGCCATGTGAAAGGAGGATCCTTAGGAGAGGAGGGGACACCTGCCGGCTCCTCCAGAACAGGTGCCCTTTAATCCACTGAATATTTGATGAAAAGTGTCTGTGGCTAGAACAGATTAAAACCACAGTGTCAGAGGAATGTAAACACTGGGCTTTCTCAATTAATTACACGGTTCAGAGTGGCTCTCAACTCCCTGACAATTAAGAAGCCAAACAGAGTAAAAGTCATCAAAGTCCTTCAGGTAAGAAAATAATCTATTTGGAAACAAAACTTTGTGTGGGTTAGGAATTCAAAAAGCACACACTTTCATTTAGAATTGGAGGAAAAAGAAAACCTTGACAAGAGGAGGGAATTAGTACTTTTATCCCTTTTCAGAGGCGAACACTGAGAGGCCAAAGTGATTCCCAGGTACAGGGGTTGACGAGAGCACAGGGAAGGGGCCTGTGGTCTCCTCGGAGTTCTGCAGGGCAGATCACATGAGTCCAAGGGCTCTTCTCTGAATTCACCAGGCCTTTAGGTTTTGTTCATGTGTTTTAGATTCAGGGGGGAAAAATGTATTCTGCCAGAATTCCCTGCCCTTTATTTTTAAAACCATGTGTGTTTTAGGGTCAATTTAATCTGCATGTTTCCTATTTTCTTATAATTAAACCATCAAAATATTGTTCTTTAAAAACTATTTGATGTCCACAAAACCTTCTGAGCCCTTTCAGTAAGTTTCTTAAGGGTTTCATCCCACTTAAAAACAGAAGTTGCACTGTGTTATGGGTGACCTGATGCAGAAACCAAGAATCCCCTTTAAATTCCAAAATCCTTGAAGTCTGAATAATTTCTGAACGTGGAGAAAATGAGTTCACCCACTGCTGAAGTCCTGTGCTGCTAAAGAAGACATTTGGAGCAAAGATGAGCTCCATGAGAGGGGGAATGAGAGCTGTAGAAACGGGAGGGATGTGAACATAGCCAAGGCCCCTGAGGAATAGCTGGAAGCCTAACTTGTCCCACTGCCATCCATAGAGCGAGCAGACACTGGAGCGTACATCAAATGCCTGAGAGGATGAAAGAGAAACGTGATGTCCATATGCAGTCATATTTGCTCCCAGCACTAAAAAAAAGCAGTGGAATATAAATGTGTGGAGTTCAGCACATCCTATTTGCTCTCTAGGATAATCCTCTGTTGATGGGAGAATCCTCTGTAAATTTACCAACACTGGCTAATTATTTCCTCAGAAAGGATAAATAGAATCTGTTATTCTAACATTAACTCCTGTCCCGTAGAACCCGAGAACTGCAGTGGCAGGGCCAGGGGATGGATAGGGACTGTCATGGAAAGCTGTGGACAGCAAGCCAGGAAAGTGAGCTGGGCTCTGTAGAAAACCCTTCCTGTGTCCACCCCCCTCCACCCCCCCACCTCCGCCCCCGTGCTGCTGGCATTGACAAGAGCCCACGAGCTGAGCAGCAGCAAGCATGCCTGTGTGGGGGGAGCTCTCTAGCGAGGCTCCAGGGTGCTTTCAGCAGGCATTTCCAGGGAATCCATAAATACTTCTGTTCTGTGCAGTTCCCAGCTCTTGGAGAGCACAGCGCTGTTATCACCAGCATCAAATACTGAGCAGACAGGATGCAGGGGCTTCCCCACCACGGGAACTGGCACACGAGTCTAAGGAAAAGGGATCTGAGTCGCTTCCTGCAATTGTTAGAGAAGGATGGCGACCCAGCCCTGGGGTGTTTCGAGTCCTGTGTGCATTACTGTTCTCACGTGATTGCTCCGGTCTCAGTTTGTGCAGGTCTTACTCTTCTACACAGAAACCCCCTCTGTGTAGGCAGCCAGGAGAATGAAAAGGCTGGTATTTCTATTACAGATAATAAAATAACGCACAGAGTGCTTCGACGGTGTGCAAAGCTCTGACACAGGCGTTAAATATCACCTTTGATAATCTTGTTGATTTGAATCACACCAGAAACTATAATAGTAACAATAAAAAAAAGTCATTAGAACCAGGGAGTTTAGCAAAGTTGCAGGATACAGGGTTGATATATAAAAATCAATTGTATGTCTATCTAATACTAGCAATAAAAAACTGGTTTTGTTGAGGTACAATTGACATATAATAAACTGCATGTATTTAAAGTGTATATGCACATACATGCATTAAAGAAACCATTTCCACAGTCAAGAAAATGAATGTACTCATCATCCTCAAAAGTTGTCTTTGTCCCTTTTAATCCCTCCTTCTCACCCCTCCATGCCCCTTCTCCACCCCCATCTGGTTTCTGTCACAATAAATTAGTTTGCTTTTTCTAGATTTTTACATATGTGAAATCATAAACTATGTTCTTGTTTGGCCTGGCTTCTTTCATTCAGAATTATTTTGGGGCTCATCCATGTTGTTGCTTGGAGGGTAGAGGCCTTCAGCTTCTTGGATCTGTAGGTTTATAATCTTCCTCAAACTTGAAAATCTGTTCCGCCACTATTTCTTCAAGTACTTTTTATGCTCCCCTCTCTCTCCTCTCCTTCAAGGAACTTAGAGTACCTATATTACTACATTAGGACTGATTATGACTTATTAGCTCACCAATGCTATGTTTTCAGTATTTTTTTTAAATCTCTGAGTTTTATTTTGGGTAGTTTCTATTGCTTCAGGTTTACCATTTTTTTACTTTGTTTTTTTTTTCAGTGTTCAATCTGCCATTAATTCCATCTAGTAAATTTCTTTACCCAGACGTCATAGTTTTCATCATTAGAAGTTCAGTTTAGGTCTTTTAAAAAATATTTTTTATGTCACACTTCACATTTTCATCTTTCTTGTTTCTTGAACATAGGAATAGTTATAGGAACTCTTTTAATGTCTTTGTTCACTAATCCTATCATCTGAGTCAGTTTCACTAAAATGAATTTTCTCCTAATTACAGGTCACATTTTCCTGTTTCTTTGTATATCTGGTCATTTTTATTGGATGCCAGACAGTGTGAATTTGATGTTTTTAAGTCTGAATATTTTTGTACTCCCAAATAGTCTTGAGTTTAGTCCTGAAATGCACTTACATTACTTGAAAACATGGAAACAACTTGTTTTGCTGTTGAGCTCTGTTAAGTAGGAACGAAGCAGCGTTCAGCCTAGAGCTCATGAACTTCATGAGGATTTTCTACTTTGACTGGTAGGAACAAAAACCATTCTTGGCACTGCATGAGCTCTAAGTAGTATTCACTCTAAACTTTTCTGAGTGATTCTTTCCCTGACCTCTCGTAGTTTCCTCTCCGGCACACACTGGTCAATACTCAGCTGAAGACTCTGCAGGTTTCTAGAAGCCTCTCTCTGCAGTTCTAGTCTCTCCAGTACTCTGACCTGCGAACTTAGCCACTGTGGACTCCATGAACTCTGAATCCTTCATCAGGGAGGCTGCTGGGCTCTACCAGAGGTGCCGCCCTCTTTGCTGTGGCCAGGGAAACACTCTCCAGGTGATGAGCTGAGCAATCACGGGGCTCACCCCGTTTTCCCAGTCACTCATATATCACTGTCTTCTATTGCCTGATATCCCATGACTGGAAAACCATTGTTTTATGTATGTATTTTGTTCAGCTTTTTATTTATATATCCTCAGTAGAGAGGATAGATCCAGTCCTGTTACCATCTTGGCTGGAAACAAAATTCCATAATTGGAAACTGAAATATTTACAATAGCATCAATAATACAAAAATCTTAGGGGGAAAATTAGTACAATGTAGCCTGCATACTGAAAATTACAAAACATCTCTGAGATAAATTAAAAAGGGACCTAAAGAAGTAGAGATATTAACTGTGTTCATTTATCAGAAGACTCGATATTAATCAGATGTCGATTCTCCCCAAATTGATCTATTGACTCAATGCAATTTCAATCAAATCCCAATAGGCTTTTTTGTAAAAATTGACAAACTGATTTTTAAATGTATATACAAAAGCAAATGAAGATCTGGAAAGTTAAATTATTCTGAAAAGAAGGACAAATATGGAGTAATTATGATGCCCGATTTAAGGCTAACTATAAAACTATAGTACTAAACATGGTTTGGTATTAGAGTAAATATAGATATATAGATCAATAGAATAGGATACAGACTCCAGCAGGAGACCCTCAGATCTATGGGCAATTGATTTTCAACAAAGGTTCCAAGGTCATTCATTAGAAGAAATAGCCTTTTTTTTAGTAAGTGGTTCTGGAAGAAATGATCATATGGGGGCGGGGGGACCTGGGTCCTCACAGCACCTACAAAAATGTATTTAAAATAGATCAAACACTTAAATGTAATATCTAAAACTATAAAACTTCTAGGAGAAAACAGGGAAAATGTATATATTGGAGTTAAAGAAATATTTCTTAAATAGAACACACAAAAATAAATGAGCCACAAAAGAAAAACTATAATAAATTGCTCTTTCTAAAAATGTAAACTGTAATCGTCTGTCTCTGTTTTGATGTTGATTTTGATTGCTGACAGCTTTCAAGCCCCACCACTCCCCCTCCTCCTCTGCCCCACATCTGGGGTAGCTGATAAGAAAGCCCAGGTGCTCCCACCTTTGTTGCCAACAGGAAGTTCAACACATGCAAGCCCCGGCTCTCAGGCACAGGAACCCTAGGACAGCCCATCCCCTAACAATAAAAACAAAACCAGTCTCTTCTCCCTGCTCTCTCAGGCCATTCTGGACCTGCTTACCCAGAAAGTCTCATTATTGAGTAAATAACTTTTTCATACCTTCTTGGTGGCATTAATAGTCTCAATACAGAAAGGAACCCATCCTGTTTGGGATAACCACAAAAAAAGTTTGTATTTCAAAGCCACTTTGGCAAACCACAGGACAGGAGGAAATATTTGTAAACACATATCCATAAAAAGCATTTACTAGACACATAAAATAACTCACACGCCTCAGTAATAAGGCAAAAGACATTTTTTAAAAGTGACAAAAGTTTTGAGAAGATTCTTTACCGAAGACGATGTACAAATGACAAATAATCATTTGAAAGCCTGTTGAACATCATTCATCTGAGGATGAATGCTGCAGAGAATGTGGAACAACTGAAAACTTCATACATAACTAGTGGGAATGCAAAATGGTACAGCCACTTTGGAAAGCAGTTTCTTTCAAATTGAACACAGACTTGCTATGCAACCCAGTTAACCCACTTCTAGGTATTAATCCAACAAAAATGGAAACATATTCATGTAAAGACTTATATTCAAATGATTATAGTAACTTTGTTCTGTAATAGCCAGAATTTTGAAACAAGCCAAATGTCCACCAACTGGTCAATGAATAAACAAAATCCTTTGTATCCACATAATAAAATATTAGACAGCAATAAAAAAGAACTGATACATGCGATATCATGGATAAATATTAAATGTATTATGCCAAGTGGAAGAAGCCAGACACAAAAGATTACAGACTGCATGATTCCACTTATATAAAATTCTACAAACAATGAAGACAGGGGTATGGGAGGAATTGATGGCAATGGAGCATTATGGAACACTTTGGGGTGATGGAAGTATTCTATAACACCACTGTGGTGTCAGTTATATGATTATATATGTTTGTCAAAACACATCAAGTTATACCTTAAAATTGTTATATTTTATGTATGTATATTACACATCATGAAGGTTTTTTTAATGACTAACTAGCATCTATTGGCTGATGAAGCTCTGGGCTGGGGTCTGTGAAATGTTCTGTTTCACATGCACTATCTCACTGGATCTTTGTGCATTTCCAGTATAGTTCTGAGGGGTATTACTACAAAGCTGAGCTCAGGGACTTACCCAAGATCATACTATCTGCAAGTTGCAGAGTTGGAATTTTTTATTCTTATTTAGTGCTCTTTTACTAACAAAGTCTCTTTTTGATGGAAATCCGTGTTTTTAAATCTTCTCTTGGTGTTTTCAATGTGTTGCTTTCCCGATACTAAGTACCTTAAAAGGTACTTTAATCTATCTCCTATTTTTAGCTAACTACAGGTCAGTTATTTATGGAGGTCTTTATAATTCTGTGTATGACCACCTTACTTAGCACTTACTTTATATTTTACAATAATTCCTCACCCTGATAAAGGAAACACATTACTCTCATATAACTTAGAAATGAGCATTGTCTCACTTTTAATGAGAACCTTGGAGGGATTAACTGAGGCTGATAAAGGAAATGTCCTATACTGGGTTGGCTACAATGGAGTGAAAGTTTGGTGTTTAGTCCGGAACAAGCATTGTTTTGGTCACAGTTGGGCCAGAAAGAAGAAGAATGTGCTGTTTCATTTTTACATTCTCCCACTTAACACGACATTCTAAGAATATCACCATGAGGGTTTTTGCTGTATCCATGAGTCACTTATCTTATTATTCATTTTATTTTTCTTTAAAGTTCCTACTACTTTTTGTATCCATTCTAATCCTAAATAATAATATGTATGAAATCATACACTTGGTAAGTTATATCATTTCTGAAATACAGTAAAATACATACATAACAGGATGTGAAAGGAGACTTTTTTGGCCACTTCAGAATATTGGCTAAAGTTTCAAAGTTTTAAAAAAGGTGATGAGACATACCCCAGTAATCTAAAGGAGGGTGCTAATAGGTGGTCCTTTGAGACGAGCAAAAGAAGTTGGGGTGGTGAGCATGCACTACAACATACAGATGATGTATTAGAGAACTGTACATCTGAAACCTATATAATTTTATTAATCAATTACACCTCAATAAATTCAATAATAAATAAATAAATAGTTAAAAACCCTTCAGGAGGAGGATACCTCATTAAAGTAGAGAGTACTATGGTGTCTTCCTGCCTTTCCTATGAGCTCTTCCACCTCAACCTTGAAATAAAGCAAGGAGGCCTCAAGAAACCCACTCAGAGAGATTAATGATACATAGAGACATGGAGGCTGGCCTCTTACTCCCTCGGCAGAAGGAAGCCTTTGATAGCTCCAAAGTATTAGTAGTATTAGTGACTTCTTAGGAGACCCCCAAATTGTGTTCCCTGGAGTTTGGAGAAATGAAGAAGTCAGAGGGCAAGAGGTTGGCAGGTGCTGTACCGAGCCAGCTCAGCCAAGGGTTCGAAAGCCTGAGGTGACGGATA
>NW_005353838.1:8763304-8767951 GCF_000412655.1 Myotis brandtii | reverse complement strand
CAGCACTTGCTGCACCGCCCTCGGCCCATTAGCTTCCCAGATAAGATCTAGGGAGCGTCATAAAGTCAAGCCTAATTATGCTAAGAGGACTGTGCCCTCTAAGCTGGGACTTGTTTGTGACTTTGCCAACAGCTTAACCCTATAGCCGCGCCCTACAGGTGCTGCCCTGGACAGCGGCACAAGGAGAGAGGGCCAAGTGGAGCAACTGCACTACTGTATATAACAGACAGAGCAAGGTATGGGAGCTCCTGTGAGCCACAGGGTGATGCTCCAGAAAGTAGTGGGGTTAGGCCATCTTGAAAGGATGCTGCACCCCAGCAGAAGAAGGGGATAAACTGCCAAAAGATAGGAATAATGGCGGTGTCATACAAAGTTAGAAAGAGAGTCCATCAGCTCATTGCACAGTGGTCTTTTGTGGGGTGGTGGAAGCATCTCCTATAAAACACTGCCAGAGAGAGCCAGCTTGGGCCTCTGTCATAGGAAGGCACTGACCACAAGCTTACAACAGCTCCAAGACAGCCAGTCTTTCTGTTTTCTTCTAATCCACCTCTTCCTCCTGGCCTTGATTTTGGGAGAGCCAAAAGCAATACTATGAATTGGAATCCATGCATCAAGGAGAGCAAAGTAAAATACTGTTCCCTTTTCTACTGTTTTCCTTCTAGATCAAGGACCAGATGGTGGAGGGTGAAAACTCTGAATTGGATGAAAGATTGAAATTTGGATTATCATTTGACTGGAATTTTTAATACATGAGCATGAGACTGGTCTAAAATATCACCCATCAGCAGGATGGAGGTCTGACAAAGTAGGACGGCAATAAAGAATTAAAAACAGTACTATTTCCTGATTGTACCTTATGGTGTCCTGCCCATTTAGTAAGTTCAATAAATTATTAAAATTAAAAATATTCATTCAGGTACACTTAAAGTCATGTTGCATCCCACCAGTGACCCACATTCCATAGCACACACTTTGGGAAAGATTGAGACATATCACATAGAATTAGGAGGCCACAGAGACAGGATTTCAGCATTGAAAAGACCTTGGCAATTCCCCATGTTGTGTCAAATAGAATCATTTAGAGATAAGGACAGGATCTCAGAGATAGCAAATAATTTTCCCCAAATAACATAGCTCTTTACTTAATCAGAACTCAATTATGCTAATTCCTAAATCAGAGTGCTTTCCCAATATTACATTGCATTGCTGGTTCACCATTGGTAAGTTTTAATACTGTGTTGGAAATTTAATTATCAACTATATATAATTTGTCTGCCTGATTGTTTTACAAAAAAACAACAAATAAACAAAGAAAATCAACTCTCTGAATTTCCCTAATTTAATTAATTCAATATTAAAACCCTGGGAAAATAAATTGTCTTTAGATTCCTACTCTATCTCTAGTATGTCTACCAGGCCACCCACTTATCTCAGGTTGGGTTTGAAAAACTTGGCATAGGAACTTTTATACAGAGTTTTCATTAATTCAACAAATGTTTATTAAACCTCTCATGTGCCCGGCCTTTCACTAGGCACTGGGAACGCAACAGAAACAAGTTAGAGTCCTTGCCCCCCAGTTGTTGGGTATCCATAGATGAGAAAACAGGCAAATACAATGATCACTCTGATGGAAGATTACCAACTGGATGATACAAGAACCAAGAGACCCCTGAACAAGTCTTAGGGGACCCAGAGGCTCAGGCAAGGTTTTGCTTAAATAAATACATATCAGTGTACAGGCTTGACATCAGAGGTCACGACTAACTACAGTGACATCAAGATTTACACTGGTACCAGGCTGGTGTTACTCAGTGGTTGCACATCAACCCATGAACCAGGAGATCACGGTTTGATCCCCAGCCAGGGCACATGCCCAGGTTTTGGGTTCAATCCCCAGTAGGGGGATGTACAACTCCTTCCAATGGAAAAACAAAGGTGGTGGTCATCAGTGAACCAGCAAGCCATAGGTAGGAATGGCCTGGATAAAGCCCTGAGCACAGAACCCAAGCACTCATTCTCCTGCCAGCACTCTATGCTGCTGAGAATGTACCTAAGGAGACAGATAGGTTATTGCGGCAATAAAAACCAGAGATATGTGGTGAGAGACTCATTACTTGCTTTTACTGTCCAAACAATCAGAAAGAGTAATCTGTAAAGTATTCTTTCATAGCGATGTTGCAAAAGAATTCTTCTCCCGCCCCTTCTTAGCCATGAAAAGACACCCATGAGGATATGTGGAATTGCATCATGAATTTTTCCTGTCCTTAGCAGAATCCTGTTTTTGCATTTGCCAAAAGTGGAATTTATGTGAAATAGTCTCCTATTCTCTCTAAAAGTTAACCCACAGGCACAGATCAAACAATAATGGCTGTGTGATAAAGTACGTCTGTCCTGATGATGCAATGAAACTGCCCCAAATGTAAATGCTTCGAAGATCTTTTCCATCTTTGCTCTCTCTGAAGTACCAATCATTTGTTGTTTTATTTGATTTTCCTGCCTTGTTGTTTGCACTCCTTCTTTATTCACATTCCTGGTGGTGGGGTGTTGTGTTTGAGGATCTTTACACAATATCACAAATCCCTAGAATTGACAAGGTCTTCAAGAATCTATCTAATCCTCCTCTTTGCCCACGCCAGCTGAGGTACCAGATGTTCTCCATATTCCTAAAGGTTCCTGCCTTGGTGACTGTTATGGGCTGAATAGTGTCCCAAAAATTCATAGGCTGAAGTCCTAACCCCAGTATCTACAAGATGGCTGTATTTGGAGACAGAGTCTTCAGAAAGACAATTAAGTTAAAATGAGGTTAGTGGAGTGGGACCTAATCTTATATGAGTAGTGTTCTTATAGGAAAAGGAGATTAGGACCCAGACACACAGAGAGGGAAGACCATGTGAAGATATAGTAAGAAGATGGCCATCTCCAAGCCAAGGAGAAAGGCATCAGAAGAAACCAACCCTGCTAATACTTTGATCTCAGACTTCTAGATGTGAATTACAAGGAAAAAAAATTTTTCTGTTTTTTAAACTACCTGGTCTGTGGTACTTTGTTAAGGCAGCCCTTGCAATCTAATACAAAGACCAAACCCATTAGTCTATTTACTGTTAGGAGATTCTTCGTATGTCTAGTACAAATTGCACTTGCTCTAAATAGTGACCTTTTATTTTGTCTCTCATGGAAAAGTTAGCAAGTTCTTTAGAAAGTGCCCTGAATATATTAAAGTAATCTAGAGTGTTAGAGAAGGAGTGTAGAGATTATTATTTCAACTACTTTTTCTGGATGAGGAAACTGAACCCAGAGAGGTTAAGTAAGTCCTTCAAGGTCACACTGCAAGATGGCAGTGAAGCTCATGAGATGGGCACAGGGCCCCTGACCCACTGCTTCCTAACTTGTGCCAGAACAACTAGAAAAGGGTTTAGAGCAGTGGTTCTCAACCTTCTGGCCCTTTAAATACAGTTCCTCATGTTGTGACCCAACCATAAAATTATTTTCGTTGCTACTTCATAACTGTAATGTTGCTACTGTTATGAATCGTAATGTAAATATCTGATATGCAGGATGGTCTTAGGCGACCCCTGTGAAAGGGTCGTTCGACCGCCAAAGGGGTCGCGACCCACAGGTTGAGAACCGCTGGTTTAGAGGAATTATGTTGGGAGGCAGAGCATGAATCAAGTGAGTCAGGAGTGGAGGCTGGGAGCACAGGTTTTCTGTTTTTCCTCCTTTTTATCACCAATCCTTCAACCCCTTCCGTGGTGAAGGAGTGGCAGAGTTCACACATAAAACTCAAAGCACTGCCCTAACCGGTTTGGCTCAGCGGATAGAGCGTCAGCCTGCGGACTCAAGGGTCCCAGGTTCGATTCCGGTCAAGGGCATGTACCTTAGTTGTGGACACATCCCCAGTGGGGGGCGTGCAAGAGGCAGCTGATGGATGTTTCTCTCTCATCGATGTTTCTAACTCTCTATCCCTCTCCCCTTCTCTCTGTAAAAAATCAATAAAATATATTAAAAAAAAAAACTCAAAGCACTAAACAACAAAGGAGGAGGAGGGGGCATAATTCTGCACACTTTAACCATGAGCTGCACATACGACTTCCTTCCAAAGAGTATAAGTATGAAAAGGAGGGAAAAAGAGTAATTTTCCAGTGGAGAAAAGTAACAAACACTACCCTTGCCAACAGTAACAAGGGCAACCTCAATAACCATACATTGTGTTGACAGTTTGTACCCTCTGTGATCTTTTACCCTCAAACCCATGCACCTCATCTAAAGGTGAGACAAACATCAGATTCCAGTGCAGGAACATCCTGCCAAATGCCTGATCAGCACCTCTTACGTCTTCAAGGTCATCAGAAACAAGAGTCTGAGAAACTGTCAGAGCCAAGAGGAGCCTAAGGAGACATGACAACGAACTGTATCGTGGTCTCCTGGATGGGATCCTGAAACAGATGGAGAAGATTCTGTAAAAACTAAGGGAAAGGAATAAAGCATGGACTTGAGTTAACAATAACGTATCAAAATCGGCCCATTCAGTATAAGGAATGTGCCATGCTAACTTGGTCATAATGGGGAAACAGGGGCAGGGTACCTGGGAATTCTCTGTAATAAAAATTCTTTGGGCCAAAACCGGTTTGGCTCAGTGGATAGAGCGTC
>NW_005353838.1:8708397-8762977 GCF_000412655.1 Myotis brandtii | reverse complement strand
ATGTAAATATCTGATATGCAGGATGGTCTTAGGCGACCCCTGTGAAAGGGTCGTTCGACCGCCAAAGGGGTCGCGACCCACAGGTTGAGAACCACTGCTTTAGTTGATATTTTGAGGAGAGAAAAAAAAGAAAGGAAAGAAAAGGGAGGGCAGGATGAAGTAAAGTAAAATCTCTATTGTCACTTTGGTTTGCCAGGTTCAATTTGGCCTGTACTTGCCTTGTCCAGCAGGTGCGTTATCACCACATTTTACTCTGTCCAGCATCCAACATTATTTCCTGTGTGGAGTGAACCATTTCCTAGGTGTAGTGTTGGTGGGGCACAGTGCCCTGCATTCTGTGGGCAGCTCAGACATAGAGGGCTCCTCTGGTCCCACACACTCCTCCCCTGACAGCCGAGTCTTTAGCATGTGACCACAATTAGGCCATCTGATGCTTTCACCACTGGGGTTTGTAGCTATGGCAACAGCATCCTGCAGGAGCAGTGATATCTTGGCCAGATCACATTGCCTAACTATCATCTACTTGATAATGGTACCATTTGATAATTAGACAATTTGGTATGACAAAGAGCCCTGAGCTAGACATTGGAAAATTCTATAGTAATCCTGGCTCTTCCCACTGGTGAGCCGCCTGACTCCAGGCAAGTCCTCATCTCTTCTGGGTCTTACTTGTATCATTTGTAACAAGGAAAAATCATTGTCTCTAAGCTGCTTAGCAGAATTATAGTGAAATCCAAATTTTAAACATATCTGTGCTTTGCCAATTGCAAAATGCAATGGGAATATTAATGGGAAGTGAATTTTTAGTATTGATACCTATGCTCACAGAAGCCAAAAAATTCCACTTAGCCAGAATATTTTTAGAAAGAGATTCTTGGTATTCCTGTATGACTTTTAGATTTAAAACCCAACTTGCTGGGTTTTAACATCATGAGTTTTTATATTTTACTAAGTCCCTGTTGTTTCATCTATTATCAGGCAGGCAAATTCTCCAAAGGAATAAAAAGGAACAGCTGTTGCTTTTTAGAGAAACCAAATATTTTTGGAAAGAGCCACAAACATTCTAGATTCAAACCACTTATTAGCTTTGGAAACATAACATGCAGTCATCTTGCCAGTCTTAATCTTGTTGTTCCATTAAACACACCACAACTGCATCATAAAACAGAAAAGGGAAGAATTTATAAACAAATAAAGCAGTTAATTGGGGCAATAAAATAGCAGTCCCCTCTGAGTGTGGAATTGGTGTGTTTCAACCCTGAAATCTGTTTTTCAGGAGTCTAGTGACTACCAGAGGCAAACACAGATCAAAGGTTTCAGGACTGCTCCTAGGTCCTCCTGCGCCCCTCTGCCGCCAGGCCTCACACCCTGTTCTCTCCCCTGGCATTGACTGCACATCTGTCCAGGGAAAGATTTTTTTTTTGGCGGTTAAATGGTGATGCTGAGTTCCTACTTCAGAGAGTTGTGAGAATCAAATGAGAAAAAATTATATAGATAGATGGACATATGTGTGTGAATACTTGCATATGGTATGTGTTCACAAATATTCACTTCATTCAAGTAGCAGATGAGAATTAAATATATTATATGCAGAATTAAAATTATAATATCTTGCATAGTTTGTTTTTATTTAAGAAAGAGACAGAGAAGAATTAGAGATCCCCCCCCCCACTCCACTCCACTCCACCTCCAAAATGAGCCCTGTCTTCACTCATGTGACCTGTGGGATAGCCAGAGTGGATTGCAGGCTCTGAGGGGCTGTGGATGGAGCAGAGCCAATTGGTCCTTGTGGGAAGTGCACTCGTGACCTTCACCTTGTTAACACCCAAGACCCACACTCTCTCCCACCCCTGGAAATGTTTATAGTCCATTTATGTAATCAGATGCGCAAGCTCACACACACACACACACACACACACACACACACACACACACACACTATCTAGCAGGAAATTGTGCCTCTTCATAGAGGTCTGGCTTTTGGTATGTTTTGTTTAAACTCTCTAAAGATAAACTGCCATTTACCTTTGTTTAATAGCCCTCATAATACATAGACTACAGCTGCACCTACATGATGCTCAATTAATGACATGGTGCCTATGAACAATTATTTTCCCAATTTAAAAAGAATGAGCCTACTATACGGTACTCTTGTAAACTATTTCCCAGGTCCTAAGTCTGCCAAAGAGAAGGAAATACCTGGCCGTCAAAAACTTCGAGCTGCCCACATAAATGCATGACACTGCTTGAAATCTTTTTTTTTTTAATGTGGGCATCTGTGTTTTTTTAATTTTTTTTTCAATTACAGTTTACATTCAATATTATTTTGTATTGGTTTCAGGTGTACAGCACAGTGGTTAGACAATCATATACTTTACAAAGTGCTCCCCTGAAATTTCCAGGACCCAATTGGCACCATGCGTAGTTATTACAATGTTTGAAGTCTTTCTTGGACATAGCAACTGCGCCTGGGCTGCTGCTTTAGGGAATACCGACTGGGACACTGATGACTGGAGTTAGCACCCAACACCAGCCTGAAAGGGGAGGCGGGATGGGGGGGCGGGGGAAAGGACTTAATCCCTTCTCCAGGTTAATACCTTAAATACTTACCATTCGGGCTGTGCGGGCAGTATGTTAGGTTAACTGGTTTCCAAATGTACTGGGTTTGCACAAACCTAAATGAACCTTTTATTTTTGGAATCATGAGTGGCTGGAGAGATTGAACCCATGTGTCTCGTTCATTTGCACATTGGCTGTAAAAACATTTTAAAGTTACGCTCTGGAAGAGATCCGTAAACCGGGAGTAAGCACACCACCTCTTCCACCTTGAGACCTACTGAGCAACGTCACGGGTGACAGTGCCTTCTCCTCAGCCCTGAGGCTCGCGGGCTCTTGTCTCCTCTTACGTGTAAACAGAGCTCCAGTGACCCAGGAGCCGTCTGGAAGGCAGCTCGAGTGCTGTCCTTTCATCAGCTCACCTGGTGCTCTAATAAAATAGCCAAGAGGCCCACATCTGGTCGGTAATAAAACCCAGAGCCACTGAGGACGCCTGGCTGCTGAAGGGCTCTAGCCACTAGACAAAGCTCTCCCGACACGCTTTCAACCATAGCCCATGCCAGGATTTTAATGGGGCAAAGCTGAGAGCCCTCTTTCTAGATGTTTTCCCTGCACGGGGTTCACTGGCTGTATGGCTCCCATCCCGCTAACTATCCCTCCACAGCACCATCCAATCGACTCGCCGCCCAGACAAGGAAAATGCTTCTGAACATGACAGACTCAAACACAATAACACTTATCTCTACTCCCATTTCCCTAGGGCGGCGGCACCGAGGCCGGATCCTCTTTTTCCTCCACCTCTTCTTCGTCTCCCAAATAAGAATAAATGTTCGATCGCTTTGCAGGAAGAGACAGTTATGCCAACCGCAGAGGACATGTTCTGACTGTCAACAGTGATGGATGAGATTCCGTACATTTAATAAATATAAATGTCATAATCCAACCATCAAATTTAATAAACAAAAATACCACAAACCATCTTTTCTCTCTGCTCCATGTGCTCCTTGAAAGCTGATAACATTAGAACACATTTTGCCCAAGCTATAACCTCACCATCTGCCTGGCTCAACTTCTGAAGACTTGGTATGGGCTAGAAAGAAAAGCAAATGACTTCACACTGAGGGAAAAAATGGGAGGGGGCTGGATGGGTTTGTTGGTGTGTTGTTTTTTTCACTTCTTTCCCTTCTGACCCATTTGTTCAATACAGAACCAGATGTAACTATTTGAGCGTAAGTTCAGGCCCCAAGAATTATTAGGGAGGCAGGTCACGGGGAACTTTTTTTTTTTTTTTGCATAAGCTACACAAATTGAACTCAAAAGCCTGCTTCATCGGCAGGCTGAGCTGTGCATTTCAAGGCTTTGATTTGGAAATGTGGAGATGAGATGCAGAGACTAACTTGTTAAGGATACACTTTCTTTTGATGGCAAATTAATAATAATCCTGACCATAACAATAAACACATACAAAAAATAGCTCTGTACCCAGGGGATGCAGAAGGCCAGATTCAAAGCTAGAAAGGGTTTTTATATTGAATTTAGGAAACCTCAGGGGCTTAGGGAATGATGAACAGGGTAACCAGTCCAGAGAACCTTAGATGAGAATGTCTAATAGGAAGAGAGAGAAAAGAGAAGCTAGATCTAACTTTTTATTTAAATTCCCTTTCATGGAGAACCTGTTATGTCCCAGACACTTCACATACATTTTACAATTTAATCTCATCGAGTCCTCCCAAGAACCCGCACCAGATGATACTATTAACACTGTGTGGAGGTTGAAGTGTACAGAGGCTCTCTAATGTGGTCCATTTGACAGTGCTAAGGTGTGGGCAAGCTGGTCTCACTTCCTCCACAGCCGCTGCTCCTTCCTCTCTGGAACGTCTCCACTTTCCCTTTGGAGCTACTCTTCCCTCGCTCTCACACCACACCTCCCAGCTCGAGGGCTCACATTTAGGACATCTGGCTTGGAGCCCACCTTCACAACTACTATGCAGCGGAATTCAGGAAATAGGTTCAGATGTCCCAGCAACATTGGTGGCTGGGTCATGGTCAACTGTGGAAAGGACATGTCTTCACACCTAAAAATCCCCAAGGTGTTCAAGTGAAATGAAAAGAGACCATGGGTTTCAGGATGTGTCTGTTGGTTGCTACTATTCTCACTTCCCATCAGAGATGTCTAGGCAGCACCCTGTGCAAACACCTGCACCAGAGAACTCATTTGCCTGCTGCCAGGTGTGGTGTGATCCTCCTCTCTTAGATAACCAACCCGTCTCTGCAGCTCGTCCAGAGCATGCCTCCAACCTCACACCATACACAGCATGGCTCCTTCTGGTTCTAAGTGTCCAGAAGGAGGCTTAGCTTGTCCGGGTGCTGGAACTTGTTTAGTGACTAGTGGAGTCACATGTGCTCCAAGACATAACCCAGCAGGGAGAAGGGGGAAGAGGAAAATGGTGGTGTTTGCTCATTTGTCTGTCTAGGCAACCTCACTGGAAACTTTGAGTCTCGTGGATTCTTTAATACATAAACCCCAGAAGGCTGCAGTGCTGAGCAAGCTGAGGGATGAGAGGGTGGAGCCTGAGCAGAGGCGTTCTTTTACTTAAGCTGAAGTCTGCCCACATTCTCTTGGTACACAATGGGGGAGCATGCAATGGAAAAATCTCACAGAGATTTTGCTACCAAATTACCACGGGGACATCACATTGCAATTGGAAATTTTTATTTGGAGCTGGGTGGGATTTCAGATTGCAAACGGTATCTTTCCCTTCTTAGTTTTGATTATACTACAAGCCATTTAGCCAGTGTCACAAAAATGCAATAACTTCAGTGTAACAATTATCGTTTTTCCTCTTGACAGTACTCTCAGGCAATGGGAAGCAGCAGTACTCAGAATGAATATTGCTGCTTACCAGCAAGGAAAACAGGGATGGGTAAAATTCTGCAGAGACAATTCTGCCTGGAGAGCCAGGATTCTAATTTACACAAAGGCCATGGTCAATGCTACAGTTTGCAGACTCCTACCATTTTCATAGCGTGATTTTATATCTTGAAGGCCAAAGTTTACTACTTTGAATTTCTTCCCTCCAGAGTCTTCTGTGATAAAAAGGAGGTGGGAGGGAGAGGAACACAGGAACCAAATTTTCCACCCTTAATGCCCCCCCCTCCCCCGCGCGCGCCAAAAATAGTACATATAATGACTAGCTGAGAGGTGAGAAAGTAGAGAGGGGAAAAGATGGAATCTAAGCCTCCCTCTGTCCAGATCTGTCCTTTCTTACTTGCCAATGCTTTTTTAAAAGTAAGAGGTTCGATGGACACATATAACCTTGGGCTGCTTGAGGGAGGCTACAAAGCCTCTGGGCCATGTCTATATTCAACAGCAGAAGAATCAGCATCTGGTCCAAATTACCTTTTTTAACCCAGAATACTAGACAATGAGCTCAATACCCTGCTCCTTCATTGAATCTCAAAATTCCCGTGTCATTTTAACTATCTTCTTCGGGCATTGGAATCCAGAAAGGTTAAGTGCGTTGCCCAAAGATGCACAGCGGGTGCTTAGAAATTAATCCTGGACATGGGACTTGTTTCTAACTCTGCATGAGTTAACAATGGCTGACTAATAGCAAACTTACTTTGAAAGTGCTTGCTAGCTATTTTTCCATCACTAGGTATTACCTGGTAGTTTGCCTCATAAATATTGTATTATTATGATTCCTAATATCTCTGTCAGAGTTCTTAACTTTTATGATAATAGGCAACTTAGAAACACTTTGCTAGACATTAGGCTGTAATGTACAAAAGAAGTGACTTACAAATGGGTTGTAGCTATCTAAAGCATGTCTGGTAAACAAATGACTGACATAGGACACCGGGGAAAGTCAACGTTAAGTGCTGTCTTTGTGACATGAAATGAAATGGAATGAGGACTGCTTTCTGGTTCTTCGCCTCACGGGGAACTGCTACAGCAGCTGCTCTTTCCTTCTTATTAAAAATAGCTCCTTGAAACAATAAACCCAGGAAGAAATTATGAGAGGCAAAAATACAACTATAGCCATTCTCCAACAGTATCTATTACGCTACCTGCTGAATGGCTCTATTCGTGTAAACTGAATATCTAATTCCCTAAATTTTAATTCTTTAAATCCAAAGCAAACTGCCCTCATGAAGAACCGAGGCCATCTTTTGAGGGTGGTGACCCAGAAACAAATTACTCTTTGGGATACTACACCCAAGTTCTAATTGAAAATGTTTTAATACAGATGAAACCAGATTTAAATAAATTTCAAGGGCAACCTTGAGAAGACAATGAAATAAAATTTTGAAAATGCAAACTTTAGAGGAATTGCAAATAGAAGGATAAAAGGGTTTTTGCTTGAGTAATGGGGAGGGTTTAGGCATTTTTTGGATTTTTACTTTGTTTACTTATTTTATTTGTTTTAATCCTCTGCCTCATTCTACCAAAAGATTGGAGATGGCTTATGAAAATATAATACGAGAAAATACTAACTCCAAGGAGTGATATTAGCAGAGAGGAATGTAGACCATATGGTACCATAGAGTTTCTCCTAAGTTTCCAAGGAGCCAAAATAAAAAGAGAAACAGATATTTGTAAGATTTAGCATGTCAACAAGACCAAAACAAACCAAATGTTCAGGAGAATCTCACTTCCTGGAACAGAGACCTAGAAGCACTTTTCCCGTGGCTTCCCACGAGGAGGATGCAAGCTGATGCCCAACACATCCCTGCGGCAGATGCCACCAGGAGTTCCTGCAGGCACATTCACCTTCGTGTCTGCTATGACATCAGGCCAAGGTCAATCGAGGGAGCACAATTCTAAGGAAGGTGGGGTACTGTGTTTTAGGATAATGTAATACAGTGAGCTTTGAGCCTGGCTATGCATCAGAATCTTAAGTGGAGAGCTTTGAAATATCCTAATACCCCTAGTCAGTGGTCGGCAAACTGCGGCTCGCGAGCCACATGCAGCTCTTTGGCCCCTTGAGTGTGGCCCTTCCTAAGCCTTAGGAGTACCCTAATTAAGTTAATAACAATGTACCTACCTATATAGTTTAAGTTTAAAAAATTTAGCTCTCAAAAGAAATTTTAATCGTTGTACTGTTGATATTTGGCTCTGTTGACTAAGGAGTCTGCCGACCACTGCCCTAGATCAATTAAATCAAAATCTCTGGGGATGGGTCCCAGGAGTCAGTATTTTTTCAAACACAGTTTCCCAATTGATTCCATTGAGCAGGCACAGTCAAGAGCCTTTGTGATGGATGCTATCCCTTCTTTCTCACAGAGGCACCTTCCAGTCCTATGCCCCCATTGTGAGGCCCAGCGCAATAAAGACATGGCAGCTTAGAGGTTTCATTTTCTCCTGCCTCTACAAACGGTGGCTTTGACTGTAGCCATCTTCCCTGGAGGACCCTCCAGACTATCTTTGACTTGGCTATGACCTAAGCTCCTGCTGTCAATCTTCATGTATTAGCTTTTAATTCAAAGATGACACCAATTGTAATCCTCGGGGTAGGCATTGTCTCTTTAGTCATAGTCATACACACAGATAAATAGCATGATTTTTAAAATTTTCTTTCCTTAAAAAAAATAATGCAGAACAAATCATGTATTTGATAGGTGCTGTAGAATGGCTCACTCCATACCCACTCTATCCCTCCGCCCATTTCCTCTGCCCTCTGTGAGAAGGGCTGGAAAATTAGCATGCCTTCCCAACTTCCCATACAACTAGGGTGGTCGTGTGGCAAGGTCCTTAGGAAAGACTCCTATTCCTGAATAAAAAGAGGAAGCTTCATGAGGAGAACGTTTTTGCTCATCTTTCTTCTTCCTTCCTGGGAGCAGCCAATTTAAATTATGTGGATGAAAGGAACACAGTAAGCATGAGAAGAGCGAACATGGGTGGGACATGGAGGATAGGCACCAGCCCTAAACTGCCCATCCTTGGAGCTCTTATTACATAAGAAATATAAACCCCTGTTTGGCATTAAGCCATTGTAGTCATGTTTCTGTTCACATGACATGCAACCTCAGCCAACACATGTATGATCTAGTCCACCACAGCGTTTTTCAAACAGCAAGTTATAGTCCTACACTGAATCAACCTAACATTGATATGTAGATGCAGACATGGACAAAGATAATAGATAGATGACAGATAGATTTATTTCAGTTAAAATGAAGAGTTTCTCTAATATACCCAATTTTTTCTCATTTACTATAAGTTAATATGATTGTGCCTTTTTCTCTGCTGTAAAAATTAAGAAAGAATACGAAGGCTTCTCTTATCCCTGGAGAGGAAAAGGTAAGTTAGATAGTCCAAGACAGGGAAGCACCCCAAGGGTTAGAGGAGGTGGACAAGGCCCAAAAGGATGCCTCCAATGCAGAATGAAAAACAGGGTGTGGCAAATTCCTCAAGTAATGAAGACCTTTGCCCCACTCTCATGTAGAGACCAGTAGTAGATAGATGGTAAGAACCATGACCTAGAGAGAGTTGGCAGATTGGCCCAATGGCTGGCCTGAGTTGAGAGAGGGGAAGCCCACAGAGCTTCCCCAACCAGCACTGCCTGACAACACTGAACAGCACTTCATTTAACAAAAGGCTCATTGCAAAGAGTAAAGCCACCACGAGCTAGGATCATGGTATTTCAAGTTTACCTGGCACCACTTAAATTCTTGAATTCTTGTTAATTCATTGGAGGTGAAGGAAGCCCCTCAAAGTAACTGATATTGGGCTCCCTTTAATAAGAGGGAACTTAGAAAAACAAAAAATTGTATCAATGATTCTTGCATCTAAGCATTGAAGCATTCATTCCTATTGCCCAACGATTATTCATTCTGCACTCTAATCTTTGGGAGAAACCCAGTTGCTGAGGTTTATATTAATCAGAAGGTAATTAAACCTTAGAGAAAGGGCTCATATTTGTTTTTGATAGAACTAGAGAAAAAGGGTGAGGACATGGCTTTCCCCTTCTAGGGAAGCTGTAGAATCATACAATTGAGGAGTGGAAAGGACCTTGAAGACTATCTGGTCCCACTACTCAGGTGATGCTCAGATCTCCTCCCCAACATCCCATCATTGTACCACCTCAAACTTTGGTTTGAACATTCTTTCTGCACACAATGGGCCGCAGTGGGACAAACTGGAAGTGAGGGCACAGCTCTGCCCTCAAGACACTCAAAACAAAAATGTGAGAAGTGTGTACATAAAGGCTTGTAGCAACAACTGGTTTGGGGCGAAAGAGGGGTGATAAGGCAGGTGAAGTATGGAACAGGGTGTTATCTTCAAGAACGAAGGTCTCCAGCGAAGGTCTCTAGAGGTAGGAGTGGGGACAGACTTCACCAATTTAACAATGTTGCTGTGGACCGATTGCTAGGGGAGTGTCATAGAAAGGTCTAGGTCAAGTGGCAGCAGGAGAAGGAAAGGGGTAAAAAATATATAGGTAAGCTAGGAACTGCTTCATTCACAATTCAAACCCCACTTCCTGCTGTGTTCTGTAATATTAACTTTCCCCAAGATTATTGTTGCTTTTCATCTAGAGTTTTGAAGCCATTAAAAATGTTCTCAAGCTCTTCCACCACCTTTGTCCCGCAATAAACATCACTGAACCCAGTGGCAGTCAGCTCTTCCAGCCGTACCTGAGGGACTGTTGAGGGAATTTGAAAATTTTATGGTCTGAAAAGTGGGCCTTAGCACTTTAGCTTTTATTCTCTCAGAGAGCTTATAAATCCCTCTTCATTTAACAGTTTTCAAGAAAGTAACAGCTTTTGTTAGTCAGGCTACCCCAAGATTAGAAATAAAAATTTCAACCATTAATCCTCACTGATTAAAGTGAAACCAGAAATCAAATTGTTACCAACTGTGCACTAATTTCAGCTTAATTCTTTGGCAAGAGGCGTTGGAAATTTTCGTCTCGCGGCACTAATTTACAATGCCTTACTACTGATGGCAGCAAGTCAAGGTCTCCTTCCCTCCTGGGCCCAGGGTGTGAACAATGACTATTTCAAAATCAGTCCAATAAAATATAAACATTAAATCCTTAGCGATGTTGTTTTTCCGCCATCACTTTCCACACCACTCTCCCCTTGTAGTCACCGCCAACCTGCCCCCACTCCACCAACAGCAACGAAAAACCATCTCCCCAGAGACTAAAGAATCACAGCTGAATGGCTGGCCTTTCCGCATCAAACAGAAAGTCTGCAGCATCAAAGCAGGTGTCACCCCCACACAAGCCGTTTCTATTACATACAGTGCTAGGAGGGAAGGAGAGTCTTCATGCCAATAAGCCACATCAATCCATCAGTCGAAATGAATTCATGCACTAATTAGACGAGCAAAAAAAAATTTTTAAGGCATTTATGTGTGTCACAGACAGGGAGAATGGGGTGGGGAGGGAGATGGGTAGTTAAAATTCCAGGGAAGTGAAAACTTGACAGACACAACACCAAATAGAAAAGGCAATAAATACATGACCAGAATGAACTGTGAGCCTTTCCTTAACTTAAAAATAATAAATAAGTAAATAAATAGCCAGCACTCACACATGCCAAAAAAAAAAAAAAAAAGCTAATATTTTCCTGGTTGGGCCAAACAGTGCCATTAGCCAGAGTGCCCTCGGGGTTGTGTCCATTCATTGTGGAAGCTGTGAGCAGAGTGAAACTCTAGCCCTCTTTCTTCATAACCATGCCTGCCTTATTACTAAGCATTTCTCCTGCTCCTGCTGATGACTTTGCAGGGCCCATATACAGCTGGATGATCACGCACTGAGAAAAGCTTCGCGCCAAGGAAAGAAGGGAGGCTGAGATCAAGTACACGTTCTGGTGGCCGAGCCGCACACTCAGTTTGATGTCATCAGGAAGCAGTGCCTTTTTCTTCATTCAAAGGTGTCCTCTGCTTGCACCCCCCAGAGGGCCACGACCCCACAAAGGTTGGTGGGGGATCCTCACCCTGACTTTTATTTACTTCTCTTGTCTCCTGTTTCTCTGTTTCCTCCCTCTGAACTTTGAACAAAATACTTCTTCAGCTGTTTCAGTATATCATAAATATCTGCACAAAAAGAAAAAAACTCAATTATCCACCCGAGTGTTTCATCTATATGACACCAAGTATCCACACATAGGGGAAACATCTTAATGCTTAGTATTATGTAGACAAAACATCTGGTTGATCAACTTAGTTCATGTTTCTTTCAGATGCTTGAGTACCATAGAAACACTCTCATACCCACTCACAGTCTGGATCCTCCTTTGTAGAGTACAAACTAGTTGTTTTTCTAGGTTCAAAGAATCTAATTCCGTATAGCAGGGGTCTGAGAGATAACAGAGAGAGAAAGGGACTGTTTTCCTCAATATTGAATAAACAGCATTTAGCCTGTATGCTTAATATTATGGGGAGAAAAGTTTTTATCTTTAGTCCAATCATTCTGATGCTCCATTTGACAACAAGGTTCTTTCACTGTCTCTCATCTGTATTATATTTAGAGTAGAAGAACTGTAAGATTTGCCTCAGTTTTCCCATCTTCTAAAGCCTTTCAGGTACCCCTTTTTCTTTGGAAGCCTGCTCTTGGAAACCAAGAATCCAGCTGAATGAGGTTCCCAAAGTTAATATAATGAGGACAAATAATTGGCCCAGCCTCCGCTATTTTTGTTTGGAAAATGATTACAATATATGGAGCATGTCATTTGAATCAGGCCTCGTTTCCGGAGCCCTCTATATCGCATTCGCATGAGGAAAACGGCAAAAGTCATTCTCCCCACTTCCCAAACAGAGAAGTGTGGCTGGTTGTGTTAAATGCTAGGTCCACGGTCAGACAGTGAGTGGACAGCATCCTGGAGCACTTCCCGGATCTTCCCAGACTGGCCCCAAGATAATACACTTGGTGCACAAGTCGGGGAACTAAAGCTCCTTTCTGTTTCCCTAAGACAGACCGTGAAACTGTAAAGATGAGCCGGCATTTTGTTTCATTTTGAGTAATAAACTGTACTTTTCACAGCAGTTGGCCCTGGGGGAGTTTCAAATAGCTCTGCTCAGCCGCAGCTGTGGGTGTGGCCTGCTCCATCCAAAGGCAACTTGGAGGCACAGCTGTGTCAGGATCTTAAACTTTACATCTGGGCTGCACACTTTCAAGTTCACCCCCCAAACTCGTTGAGTCATTTTCACAAGCCAGGCCCCCTCCGATGGAGGTTCTGTTCTCCTTCTGCCTGTGGTTCCTGGGAGCACATCAGACACCCCAGAGCCTGACCCACACTGGGCGCAGGCCGGTTTCCGGATCGTCCCTTTGCCGCTCAGAAGAAAACGCCACATTTGAGTTGATAAGAGCGGTCAGCATTTGCATGCCAGCTACTGAATGATAGCGTTTTGTTTGTTTGTTTTTTCATTAGGTTCTCATGGGTTCTTTGTGTGTGTGTGGCTGTCACAGTCCACTCTGACAATTAAGATACGTCCCCAAATCTAGTAGATGCATCCACATTTCCAGAAAACTTTTCTTTAAGGCAGTGGTTCTCAACCTTGGCTGCACATTAGAATCACCTGGGATCTTTTTTAAAAATCCTGATTTCTGGGCCTCATCCTCCGGAAATTCTGTTTCTTTGTTATGGGGTGGGGCCACAACATTAGTAACAAAGAAACAGAATTTCCAGAGGATGAGGCCCAGAAATCAGGATTTTAAAAAGATTCCCAGGTGATTCTAATGTGCAGCCACGGTTGAGAACCACTGCTTTAAGGGCTTTTCTTTGAGCCCCTGCTTCCAGCTGGAGCTAATAATGGACAAAGTAACCCTCTGTCATTAGTGTCCAAACCCAAGAACGTGAACTCTGAACCACGGAAGGAAGAATCACTTGCTTCCTTGTTTCAGGAGGGGAATATCTGGGCTTGTGAATGGCCTCTTTTCGGACTGGGATGCAAATGGGCACGGTCTGAGAGGGCCAGAGAGAGAAAACGCAGCACCGGGTCATGGGACTGGCGGTGGATCACAAACTGCATGCTTGGTTGGCAGCCTAGACAAGCCTTACTTAGGCAGCCCGGCCAGGCTGCTCGCCCTGGTCGCTGTCTGAGGAGCCACCGCTAGGGGGCGCGCACGGCGGCGGAGAGAGGCCGGGCGGGTGGCCTTTGTCTGGGTGCGCTGAGCTAGTGGAGGGTGGGGATCTGTTGGGAACCGTCATTTCCTTTACTGTGGGAATAACCGGCGTCTCTGGCCATCCGAATCGCATTCTGTCTTTTCGGTGGGTATTTCCGTTGCCTGGGGCTGTATGTCTCGGTCTCGTCCCAGGTGTCCCACCCTCCACGGGAAAGCCCATGGGGGCCCCTAAGCGCTGTGATGATGTCCCCCTGCGCGGCCAGGGGATGGGGACAGAGACACACTGCCCTGCCTGAGCCAGCGTGAGGGAGAGAGAGAGAGAGAGAGAGAGAGAGAATATAGAGAGAATATAGAGAGCTACACAGGGGATGGGGGAGAGAAAGAGAAAGGAGAGGAAGGGAGCAGCTCAACCCCACAAAATCCTCAGTGCAAAGCGGAATGTTGTCCCCCGGGAGAGGCACGAGTCCTTTGGGACCCTGCCGCTTGGTGCTGTGGATGGTAGGGGAGACAGAAGAATGAAGCATTCATTTCAATAGCAGACAGAAACGGGTCCGTCGGTATTACTAACCTGATAATATGTGGGCCCCTCTTCCCAGGGAAGAGTGATAAGGACACAAAGTTCCTTTACAGCTAGCAAATCTGAACAAGCAAGGAAACCATGGCTGTTTCCTTCTCTGGTTGCTCTTCTGCTCTATTTCAGCCGGTCTGGCTGCCTGGTATTCCTATAGATGTTAAAGCCCATGTCTGCAGCCGGGGCCAGTTCTAGGTGGTAACCCATATGCTGACGTCACCAAGAGGGAGAGACTGAATGAGATCCTAGAAATGAAGGTCCCTGGGACCATTGTCAGACCTACTTTCCTTAACTGGCATGGGGGAGGAGCAATAGAAGTGTGGCCACTCAGGTCTAAACACTACCTTTGAACTTGAAATTCCACCCAGGGTCCAGTAGGAAACAGAGCAGATATTGGTTAGTTTATTTAATTTCCTTTTCGGATTAGAATAAAATACTAGCCATTTCTTTCATAAGAGTATGAATGAGCCACACAGTCTTCTCCATTTCTAAAATCAGATATTGGTTAGTTTATTTAATTTCCTTTTCGGATTTGAGCCCTTTAACTCCTAGAATAAAATACTAGCCATTTCTTTCATAAGAGCATGAATGAGCCACACAGTCTTCTCCATTTCTAAAACGGAGGTGTTGGATCCAGGTACCTTCCAACTCCAAAACTAGAAAACGCGTTATGTCTGTTCAGGAATTCGCAGAGGAGCGCTCCTTACTTAAATGTACAATGCAGTCACGAATGAAGAATATGAAATGCAAATTTTCAAAAGGAGAGAATGAATTAGCACGGCATTTTATCCCACTGATTCTCCATTTCCAAAGTTTTCATTGCTAATGTTGATACTTTACTGTTACATGAGGTCACGTCTAAAAGAGTTAACGGTCCTTAATGGAAGGTAATGTCACCTCTGAGACCCAGTCTGGAAATCAACTAGGGGGAACCTATGGGTGGGATGGTTTGCTGTTCAAGAAGAAACCATTTTCCTCCTCTCAGGAAGGCTCATCACCCTTGGGTTTTCAATACCCAACCCTGGCAGCATGAAGCTGAGTTTTCAGAGCATCTAATTCTTTTGTCCACACTTTATCCCCTCCTCACTGTTGTGTAAGTTTGGGGGGTTGAGAGAATAGAGACACCAGTCGAACTTTGTACAAGAGCATTTCTCAGTAGGCATGTCAAATTTGAACGGTTATGAGCATACCCACAATTAAGACTCTTTTACCTAGCATTTTTCTAAACTGAGAAGATTCCAGCAGTGAAATTTAATGTCTGTGGCTAATGAGAAACACACTTTTTTGAAACTTGGTTTAGAGGGCGGAAGCCTTCCTGTTGAAGCTATAGCAATGCGGGTGTGATAAAATATGACTTGGTTTCAAACTATCAAATAGCGTTATAAAAATGTTTGGACTAGACTTAGTTCTGCTAAAGGTGGCAGATTGATAGAGCATGGATAAAGCGAGTCAGCTTCCGGGAATGGTTGCTTCGTGAGAAACAGGGCTCTTCTTTCTCCAGAAGGTCATGGACATTCCCAGACAGCATCCTAACTTGCAGAATTCTCCAATCATGCAGCCCAGCTTCCTTCCCTGCTGAGGCCTATAGCAGGGGTGGGGATTTCTGTGAGAATTCTGCAGTGGAATGATACCTTCCTGAAACTAGGGTCACCGGGTCATTGCACTCTGATCAGCCGGAAGCTGCCATGGCTACCAGCACAGCTAAACCTTTCGGAACAAGCCTGTGAACTGTGTTCTCTGAGCCTTCGGATCCCCCAGGTCGGCCACCTCCCCTCATGTTCTCACACTGACTACAGCTCCACTGCAGTCTGGGGCTCCTGGCCCTGCTCTTCGGCTCTCTTCCCTTCCTCCATGCCCCTTCCTCACTGCCCTTCCAGGTACAGCTGCATCTCCTTTGTGTGACTGGTACACCCAAGGCCAGTGGCCCCCTAAAGCAGAAATGGCTGTGTTGTCATCATTCCATAGGAGCATCTGACAAAGCTGGGCACAGTATTTTGACTGTAAGTGCTGACTAACTCCAAATCATTTAAGTATCACTTCTTTGAAATACCAGAAGTTATTGTTAACTCAAAACTTTTAAGGAAAAAGAATACAATATTAGATGAGACCAATAAACCTGCTCTGTGCAATAAATAATATATAGTTCACTAAATAGATCATTTGCATGTACCTGCATGTGTTCACAAATGCAGATAAAGTTCCAAATAAAGTCACACTCAGCCAGATTCTCCCCATGGTTTGGCTCTTAACTACGTCCATGTCTGTTGGGAAACTTTAGAGCAGATGGGCCAAAGGGTTTGTGTCTGTCTTGTTCACCTTATTCTGTCATGAGGGGATGGTCCCCTTCTGCATTTCATTGCTGACCCACTACTTGCAAAAAGTCCTGCCCGGGCTCACGTGTTCAGAGCTCATGCTTCACAGAGCAGTGCTCTCTCTTCTCGTCAGGCCCCCCTCCCACTCCCCCTCCCTCCTGCAGTGAGGGGAGGGACTTTACCAAGGATCGTGGCATTTGACTAGATCGAATCATTTATGGACTAAGCACCTTGCCCACGCCTCGGAAATCAATCCCCCCATGGTTAGTTCCTGGGTTGACTATTAAATGTTCCTCTCTTGCTTGCCGTAGCCATCTCACTGGGAAATCGTTGGTTCATCCGTCACCCCGATTTCTGAAAAACTCCAGCATCTTCACAGAGCAGACCTAAGTCAGGAGCCAAGTCTCCAGCCAGACCACATGACCACCCCCCGCCCTTGAGATGGCCCAATCACTTTTTTCCTACAAGGAAGCAACACCATTTGCCCCACCCTCTGACTGCCTAAGCGTCCTGCATCTGTACAAAACCCAAACCAGCCCACATATATTGATTGCATGTATACTTAGCAAAGCACTGTGCTAGGCACTCAGCAACCAGACCCTGGATCCGGTGAGCTTGCTGAGAAGACTGCGGAATTCTTGCAAATAGCAACAGAGCCATAGGGAGGGGAGAGCGCTCCCAGGGGCCACCCTGCAGTGAGTACTGGAAAGCAGGGCAGGACACGGGAGGTCTGGATGGCCAAGCGGCTTGGGCAGAGCAGGGCGTTCTTACAGAGCTCATCTAAAGCATTATGTCGCGTACACTCTCTGTTTTTCTAAGTGATACATCACTGCTGACAGTTGGCATGTACTGTTTTCATAGCTTAGCCTTTATAAATATTATGAGCACATATCACAGCAGTATTGTTAGAACGAGTTACCATGATGTGTTCTTTGAGAGAGTGCCAATGACTGGTTTATATCCTTGGTGATGTTGCAGCATCATAATAAATGTGGTATAAATCGTTTCCAAGGTTCGGCAGCCTCTTTAAGCCAAGAATGCTACATGTGGGCTGTTGGGTTCCCTATGCCGAACCCCCCCCCCAACCTTTGAAACCCCTGCTTCCTCAATGCTTTGATATATGGCCCCCAATTTGTGAAGATTTGAATATGGTCAGGGATCTAACTGCACTCATTTAATAGAGGGCAGCCTTTATTATAATCTGGAAATGATTTTCATCTAAATAGCACCAACAGCCAAACACGATAAAATATGTATAAGTCAAGTAACATTTCACAGAGGCCCAGAGGCTCCAGCAGAGGCAGCTGCAGCCGCGGCCCAGCAGTGGGTCTCAGGAGAGGGTGGAGGGTGGGGGGTGTGCCCCTATTGGCTTTCACAGGGATGCTGTCACTGTTGAGGGGAGCTGGAGAGAGCGTCACCCTCTACTAAGATAGCTCTGTTACCTGCAAGAGTGCGGCCACTGCGTTTTCTCTATGAACACCAGGAGCCCAGAGGAAAGGCTGGGATGGTGGACTAACCAGCAAGCCAGACCTGGGGCCCTGAGAGAGTTCACCCCTTCCAGCTGTGAATGTACTTCCTTGGTTTGAATGGTGGCCTGGGCTTGATTCCCTTCTTTCTATGACATGGGACCAGGATAGGGCTGAGACATGGACTGTTAACAATGGCACTAAGTCCACGCTCACATTTCTGGGGAAATTTGGGGCAGTAATGACCCTGCCGCAACCAAAAAATGGTCCCCAACACACTGCTTCCTTCAAGGTAGTGGGCCTTAGAATGATTAGTTGGAAATTGTAGGTAGAGTGAAAACCAAACAGCTGGATTCTGGGTCATTAAATCTTCATTTAACCCTGCTAATCGTACACAGGAGCCAAGAGCTGCCTTCAGATAATCAAGCTCAACAGAAATTGGCTGTGGACGCGGAATTGATCTACAGTCAGCTGTCCCAAGCTTGAGGTGGTAATTCTTTTGCCAAACACTAATCTATTCTAGATCATCAATGAAACCGCACTTTAGTCGGTCAGAACAAACCCAGGAGCTATGTTAGGAGGATGCAAAAAGGGCCAGAGCAAAAACTCCCTGTAAGGGACAGCAGGTCCTCGAATAATGTCCTTTCACTCAACATCTTTATGACATTGACAAGAAAAATAAAAGATTCTTGGGCAGGGCCACTGTCTTGGTGGAGTGTGCATGTTTTCCCAGTCCACCTGAGTACTCCGTTTCCCTCCCACATCCCAAAGACGTGCAGATTAGATGAATGGGTGTGCCTCCATTGTCCCAGGCTGAGCGAGTGGGGGTGAGGATATGAGTGTGCCCTGCGATGAAAGGGTGTCCTGCCCAAGTTGGGGTCCCAACTGGCACCCTGAGCTACCAGGATAGGCTCCTGCCACCCATGGCCCTGAACTGGAAAAGAATTCTCTGACTTGTTTTTATGAATCGTTCTTAAATGTATGTATAGTTCGCATTTACTTCAATGTTTCATATGAGAAGCCTTTGAGGTCTTTATTTAGAAGTTTAGTGATGTTTTTGTAACCAGAAGTATGCCTGGGGAAATTAACTCTTGTTTCTATCAATTAGCCTCTGGGAAAATTGGTTTTGTTGTATGTTGTTTCTCTTCAAGTTAGTTTCCAAGCACCTGTAGACGAGGATAAGTGAGGACTTACTGTACGTCCTTCATTCAGGCTCTAATCACCTCCAGTCCAGACGAGGCTGGGTTTACTTCATTACCCTTTCCTGTGAATTATTAATACCAGAAGCACTGAGCTCCAGGCGAGGGTTTGAGAAAACAGGCGAGGAGGAAATGAACCCCGCCTATTTTCAAGTGCTTCTCCTTTTCTTTCCCTGGAATTTCCTCGTTGCCCCCAGCTCTTTAAGTGTTTGTGCATTTGAAATAGCAAATGTTTGGGTCATTAGTAATCGAGTGCTGTTGCTCCAGTTTGTTTATTCTTTTAGAAATACCTTTTTGAAAGAAAAAAAAACTAGTTCCTGTAACCTTTTCACAGTGCATGTCCCAAGTGACCTGTGAGGACGTGAGTTCTAAGCAAATCCTCCATCCGCTCTTTCCTTTGGTACGAGAATAAAATGGTGGGTGAAAAATAACTTCCATCAGCAAACCTTCCTGTTGCCACAATAACCTGTAATCTCAAAAGACAGATGCTCAGATCGGGGTGCCAGACTCCTGCTCTCACCACAAGCACAGATGAGCTCTCCTGCAGTGTCCTAGGTTTCATCGCCACTCAGGTCCTCCCCAACCGCGGGTGCTCCCAGTACTCTCCCCTGTCCTTCTCCTCCTCCTTCTCTCTGACCCCCACCCTGGCAGCACACTTGGTCTCAGGACCTCTAATTTGCCCTCTTGTCCTTGAACCTGCTCTCTAGCAACAGAGACCCTCCCTTGACTGTCCAAACATTGTGAAAGTCATCTTGTTCAAAAATAATTTTATTGTATTCCCATCCCCCGAGGACCTATCTCAGCACTGGACTTACAGGAGATACTAGTTTGAAATCCAAAAGATTAAGTCAAAAGATAATCTTGCATGTGAGTACAGTTTTTAATGCCTTAAACACATAGACGAAAGAAGACATGGGAAATTGGAGATTGGAAGAGAACTGTGCACACTTTTTGGACCACCATTTCTGAAGGAGACATATTTCAGAAGACAATGTTGATGATTAAGTTATTGTGCCTTGGTTCCAAGTGGCCTTCTAAGCCTGTGAAGGAAGGGTTTGACTGAGGTGGAAGTGGGGGGAAGTTCAAGAGGCTTCTAGAACCTCAACCTTGACTCAGAAAATAACCTCTGGAGGAATTAGGGATAAATGAAATCAGAAACATGTGGAATGCATTTCCCCTAAAATACATGTGAGGCTAGAAATTAAGGGAAAAGTGTGTAGCTACAGTTATTTAGGGTTTGGCTTTACCCACAACATCTGAAAAATAGTTCAAGATGTTAGATGAACCCAAAGTGCAGCCACCTTCACCCTCTCCTACTGAAAATAGCATGTGTGGAGCCGCTGAGGGGACGCATGCTTCATGTCAAGTTAATAAAAGGAGAAAAAGGTATGTTGGAGCTGAAAGAAGGAGGGAGTATTCAAATACACAAAGAGAAAAAAAATTTAAAAGCTAGAGGGACTTCAGTGGAGAGAAGGGGCAAAGGAATCTGAAGTCTTAGCACTGGTTTCTGAGATGTGCACCTCCCTGTGGCATACGATCCACTTAGCAAAGAACACTTTATACAAGACTTTGCTTGGTCACCAGACTTACCCTATAAAATTTAAGTTATTGCACCGTGATTATAACAGAGATGTCTTATATGCACCAAAGATAGGTTGGAAATGTGACTGGCTTTTAGCTTATGTTTTTAAAGAACTGGTAGATTTTTGTGCCTAAGAAGTTGAACTCCAGGGTGCCCCAATACTCTCAGTAATTCAAGGACCACACCCAGCTACCCTGTGAGAGGGAGAGGCTGAGGACCATTGCTCTAGGACTGTGATAGAATGGACTCTTCTACAGTTCTGCTGTTGTCCCCAGTGGGACCCAGTGGATGGAAGAGCTGTCCCTCCACTGACCAGATGCAGAAGGACCCGTCTTCTTCAGAATGCACAGCTGTGCCTCTACCAACCTTTCTGCTGTGCCCACTCTGTCTGCATTGAGAACCATGGCCCTGGACTCCCCCTTTGAGCTAGAGAGCATCCACTTTCTTTTTTCACTGGATGTCAAGACAAGAGATAACAATAATGTTGACTTGTGTCATATGGACACTTGTAGAGTCTGGGACTCTCTGTAAAGGAAAAAATGCTTGCTTCTTCCCCACCTGTAGAAAAATAGGACACGAGCCTAAATCAGACTGAAACACTCAGTAAGACATTGATATGGAAGGATAGAACCAAATGACCATGTCCTACACCAGTGATGGAGAACCTATGACATGCGTGTCAGAGGTGATACACGAACTCATTTTTTTGGTTGATTTTTCTTTGTTAAATGGCATTTAAATATATAAAATAAATATCAAAAATATAAATCTCTGTTTTACTATGGTTGCAAATATCAAAAAAATTTCTATATGTGACACGGCACCAGAGTTAAGTTAGGGTTTTTCAAAATGCTGACACGCCGAGCTCAAAAGGTTCGCCATCACTGTCCTACACTATGTCCTTGGTATTTGGAGAAATGAAGCTGGCTCAGTCTCTGAACATCTTTTGTTTCAATTTCACCACCTATGAAATACAGGATAAAATATCTGCTGTGCTGACTTCATAAATGTATTGTTATGTAATTAAGTGAGATAAAATTTGTATAGGTGCTTTGAAAGACATATAATTCCTGGAAATGGTGGTCTCCAGCCCTCCACACCTCTCTTCTGAAAGCTGGGTGGCCTCTTTGACATTTCTCCCTGAATATTCTACTGGTATCTCACACTTAGCTTGTTTGAAATGGACCTCTTGCTCCTCTCCTACAAATTTCTACTTACTCCAGCTTTCCCATTTCTGCAAATGGCTCTACCACCCAACCAGATGTTTAAGCCAGAAACCTGGGAGTTTTCCTTGGCACTTTCCTCTCCCTGACTACTACTGACAATCATCACTGTGCCAACTGAGTCAATTCTATTCTTCTGGGATCTGGGCACTTCTTTAGCCCGGGTTCTGTCACCCTTGCCTGAACCACTGGAAGAGGCAGTTCTCAGTCTTCCTGCTTCCTTTCCACCCCCCATCCACCCATGTCCCTCCTCCCTCTGCCATCTACCCCCACCCCTCCCCACCCCTGCAAAGTCTATTCTCCTCACTGCAGCCAGAATAGTCTTTTAAATTTGATCATGTCATGCTCTGCTCAAAATGCCTCAGGAGCTTTTCTGCCTCCAGGAACTTGAAGAAGAATTCAAGGACATAGACATTCAGAGAAGGCTCGCCTATGTTGGGACTTACCAAGGTCTTTTTCTGTGAGATACATGCACAGAGCTAATATATCCAAAAACCCTTTCCTCTCCACAATAGCTCTGACTGAGAATTGACAACTGGTCCTCCTCTGCCAGGAGTCCTCACTGGCCACCCCAATAAAAAGGTCCCCCCATTAAGAGGAAGTGTGTGTGTGTGCTTATTTGTGCAAATTTGTGCCTGCTATCTGTTTACCAGCTGTAATTTCAAGAAGAGAAGAGGGGATAGAATCAAGTATAATGAAATGAATAATAGGATGAGTTCTTTGCTATTTGTATTTCTTATTGATAAGTATTTTGATAATCTGAAAATAACCATAAATTTGAGTGTTTTCTTAATGCCTTAAAAATGCTAAATCTGGAAAATTCTCAAACTATTTTAATAAGCACCTGAAAAATTTCTGGGTAAAAAAATGTTTGAAATTTAGAATACAAAGAACTCTGCAAGTACATGTGCAAAGTCTTGGCTCCATGGATTCTCTAAGACAAAATTCTAATTCAAAATGGACTTCCCCTACCACCTACTATCAGTGATTCATACTCAAGAGAAGACAAACTAATTTTTCTAAATAAAATGTATTTAGGAAAGAAAAATCCACTACCAGAAATATTCTGTAAACTCTTACAAAGCTAAACATGAATGCTTTCAAACTATCTGCTGTTTTAGATTATTTCTTAGATCAGAATTTTAATGCTTTTGGCCACTAGCCATATCAAAACTTTCAGAGTAAAAAATCAAATATAATGTAATTTTGAGAATGAGTCATACATTATAAAACAGAACAGAGCTAAAATATTTCTAAGCATTCAGTCTTTTGTCAATTATCTGCACTTTCATTCTAATCCAGAGATCCGAATAATCAAAAATTAACTATTTATATGTAAATTTTGATGGCAACTTTTCTCAATGATCTTCACAAACTTCATAGACATGATCTGGTGTCAAGTATAATTAATCTCGCCCTGGCCGGTTTGGCTCACTGGATAGAGCGTCGGCCTGGGGACTGAAGGGTCCCGGGTTCGATTCCGGTCAAGGGCATGTACCTTGGTTGCAGGCACATCCCCAGTGGGGGGTGTGCAGGAGGCAGCTGGTCGATGCTTCTCTCTCATCGATGTTTCTAGCTCTCTATCCCTCTCCCTTCCTCTCTGTAAAAAATCAATAAAATATATATATTTTTTTAAAAAGTATAATTAATCTCAAATGCAGAGGACTTGGTTGATTTGGGCAAAATTGCAAAAGCTTAGTGTAGCAAGAACTGTGTTGGGTGTCATGAGTCTTAGAACCCTATCCCTCCCTCTCAGCCTGTCATACTCCTAACAATCAGCTATGCCATCCAATGTCTTAGATGTTCATATGCAAAGTGAGAATATGAAGGCAGATGATTTCTCAAAAATTCTTTCCAAATTCCAAAACACCTGGTCCACAATTCTATGAATTAACATACAGAATAATCTGTAATGGGGGAAACTTTCTTCAGGTGAATCCATTTGAAGCAGAAACTAAACATTCAGAGTAAATAGCTGGAGGCTCAGAATAAGGTTTGAATGAGACTTCACTTCACTTAAAAAAAGCATAACTGAAAATTATTAAAGGTTTACTTTATCACATTTTAAATTTTGGGTTATAATTGCAACTATGAACTACTTTTCAGAACCAAGAATAAAACAAATATGAGATTTTTTACATAATTTACTCACTAAGTGTTATGGTAGTATAATACCACATTATGATATCCATTACCATCATAAAAATAGTAAAATATCTTAGGATTTCATCATTTTCTCTAGGGCCCTCTTAATTATTTAATTTTCAAACATTTCTGATGAATTACTATTTCATCGTCATTCTCCTTGACTTTTCCCTTTTGCTATTGCTCATTTTTCCAATTCTTCCATTCCCATCTGTCAGAAGCTTTGTGTGTGATTCAAACAATTCTCAACATAGCTTTTATCAACTTCACAACATCCTGCATCTTTGGCAAGATTTGCAACTTCCCTTTGCAATGGATTTGTATTACTTCGTCAAAGTAATGAGCAAGTCTAGCATTAAGGAGGGGAGAGATTTTTAAGTGAAGGCTAATTTCATAAATAAAGGAATAACATTGGTGAATGTGCTCATGATGGGTCACTTTTGCTTCTGTGCCTGTTTCATAATGGAAGACACTCGGGTAATAAGGCCTTGTGTTTGTGAGTTCTGGAATTTATTTCTCTTTTTGTCTACACAAACCCCTCTTATATAAAAATAAAAGATGTTTCCCTATTCCTAATACCTAGGAAAATTCCTATGGGGAAATTCTACATGTTAGAAACACAATACTAACATTAATGGAATTCTCTTTTGAATAATTAATAAATGAAAGACTTGGTGAAATCATGCTGATCAACTTCAAAACAACTCTTTGCTCGGACAGCTCATAGCAAAATTGCGATCACTGCCTTCACAGGCTATTTCACAGTGAGAAATATTCCTTTTTTAAAAAATATTCTTGGCTGCAGAATTCATGATATGTTTATGGAAAAGTCCATTTATCAGGTAACAAGGCAGCAGATCACTTCACAGGGATCCTCAGTGTGAGGTCATTTGTTTCTGAACAAAGGTGGTCTCAGTGGGGCCAGTGTCCATATTATGGAAAAGAGAAATGGATTGACCTATTGACGCTGGAAGGTAACGTTCAGAGTATCTAGTGAAAACAAATCCCTTTACAGAAGGTGTTCGACCGGCCATTCTGATGATTTTGCTTTCCCTGGGCTGCTTTTTTGTTTGTTTGTTTTAACCTTGTTTTAGCTGCAGATGTGTCATTTGGCTCCAAGAGGAAACCCTAATGTCCAGGTGGCTTACTGGTGCTAAACATGGTTTTCTGAACCAGAATTCCCCCTCAAATCTTTCCCCCAAACTGCCACTTCCAGGCAGAGTCTAAGACAGCAGATTGCATTTGATGAGAGGTGAACCCAGGAAATGGAAGTGAGACATTGGGGACAATAAAACAGGAGAGAAAGTTGTGCCCTCCAGTTGGTCAACACTGTGGGTGACTGGGGCTCTACCTCACCAGGACTTCTGAGAAACTAAGCCTCCGTCATCTCTTGCCCAGATCATTGCAGTGGCCACTGTTCTCCACTTCCCCTTTTGCCCCACAATAATCTTCTTATCACACCATCCAGAGCGATCTAGTTCACTATAACCCAGATCATGCATTCCTCTGCTCAAAACCCTCCCACAGCTCCCAGCCCATGCAGAGTAAAAATCAAGTGCTTCAATGGCCCCAAAGCCCTTGGTGATGTGCACACAATGCCATATTGTTGCTCCATCTTCCTTCTCTCACTCAGCTACAGCCATTTCGCCCTCCTAGCTCTTCCCCCAACACAGCAGTCTTGTTCTCTCCCACTGTCTCCTCACTATAATGCTCATCTGCATATACATTTGGCTTGCCATTCTCACATCATTCAAATCTGTGTTCAAGTGTCCCTTTAGCAGTGAGGCCTTCCCCAACCAGGCTATATACAAGATAGCAAACTCCCTTTCCCCTGCCGCTGGCTCTCCCTACTTTCCTTGCTCCATTTTCCTTCCTAGCATTTCTCTCTCTTGGACATCATATTTTTGTTGATATTATATACACACACATATTAACTTATATTCTTTATTGTCACACACACGTGCGCGCGCGCACGAATATGAGATCCATGAGGCAGGAACTTTGCTGTTTTCTTCTGTATCCTCCTTGTGCAGGTCCAAGCAGCTCCTCAGAAAGGAGTCATAGATGGATGACTGAATGACTTGACCAGTTTTAAACAGGCTCACATTGATGTTGAGATGGCACCCTAGTTGAGAACAGATTAAGGAAGAGTAAGACTAAGGAGGTCAGGAATGGTGAGGCCTGAGCTGACTGATGACAGACCAGAGGGGAAGGGAGGAGGAACAGAGGGTGAGAGGTGTTTGGGAGCTAAATTCTACACATCTTGGAGCTGACTGCCTGAGGCAGTGAGTGGGTAGAGTCGGGAGGACCCCTGGCTTGTGGGAGGCGAGCAGAGGGGTGTCTTTCACTGAGGGGAGAGGCCAGGGGGATGGAGAAGGAATGTCAGATGGAGAGGATTTGCCCCCTGATGACCTCTACTTGCCATATGAAATAAAAGACAATGACAAAATGTTTGCTGAAAATGGGGGAGAGTTAATGAGGTAAGGAAAAGCTACAGTGAGAGGCTTGCCTGTGAACCAGGGTGTGAATCCAGACCTGCCTCTATGAGCTCACCTCGGGAAAGGGATTTAACCTCTTTGGGCCTTGGTTGTTCATTGGGGAAAGGGATGCACAGGTCCTGTCTCGCCCACCTATGAGACACCTTAAATAAAAGTAACCTGCCTGAAACGGGCACAGAGCCAGGCCCTGATGAATCCAGATGTTGTGGAGCCTGAAATTTTTACAATTTTGAGAGCACTCTCTCAAGACTAGAATACAAAATAGAAGTGAACATGTACTCAGAATGAGAAAAGAAATCACCACAAATTACTCATATTTTTAAGCTGCCAAATGTCACAAACTCCAGAAAAATAACACTATTTTTATTAATTAATTGCCTGGTGTGCCTCTACAACACTTTCCCCCTATCCTTTGGCTGCACAGTCTTGATCTCTTCTCCATGTGACAATGATTTTCCAATATGATTTTTATGGAGAGGATGAAAAGTAAGTCAGTCTTTGCTCTAGTTTGTTGAACTAAATTTGCTTTTTATTATTGATAGCTGTGAGGCAATAAGCATTACACAGACTTATCTCTGTTTATAATGTGACTATAAATTTGCACCCTACAAATACAAAAATTCTAATTAGCTCTATTTCACACATTCCTACCAAAAAAGAAAAAAAAATGCATGGTGGGTGTTTTAGTCCCTTTGGGATGCTATAACAAAAATAGTATAGACTGTGTGGCTTTAAAAAATTACATCACACAGTTTTCCGGAGGCTGGGAAGTCCAAGATCAAGACATTGGCAGATTCAGTGTCTGGCTAGAGTCCACTTCTTCACTGATGACCATCTTCTCAGTGTGACGGGGGACAAGGGATCTCTCTGGGATATCTATCACAATAGCATGAATTCCATTTGTGAGGGCTCCACCTGGAGACCTAGTAACCTTTCAAAGGCCTCACCTCCTCATACCACTACACTGAGTATCAGGTTTTCAACATATGACTTTGGGTGGGCCACAAACATTCAGGCCAGAGCAGTGGGTTTCTGTATGGGGATGCCTGGTTCATTATTGAGAACACCGCTGACAGAAAAAACTTCTATTTTCACTAGTCATTGATGAGACTAGGTCTGGCTCTGTACATTTCAGACCTCATGTCTCTTTATCACTCAGCTATTTCTGATGCCAGTTGGGGCTGCGACACGACTTCTGTGTCTGCTTTTTCTGTTCTGACGCCAAGTCAGCACAGTACACTGGGATGGCTAGCAAGAGCTTCACTAGACATGGAAGTGACTCCAGAACACTTAAATACATCTTAGGAAACCCAAACTAAATGTGGTTCCAACCCAATTTCCCTCAACTAGATCTCCAAAATACTGATGCCATTCCAAACACACTGGCTACCAACTAGGGAAATAGCGCGAGGGGAAGTTAGAGTGGACAAAAACAATGGCCTTAAACAGTTGCTTTTAAATATCCAAACTTTACTAAACACGTGGCCATACTACCTAGTTCCTACCTAGGGTCTTGGAAGAGATGGTTACAAATGAGGGATGTTCAGTTTTAAGGTTCGCTAACCATATGGTAAACCCATGTCTAGTTAGAATGATAACAGGTTCTCAACAAATTGTTGTTCTGCCCTTTCTCCCCCATAAGCTCTTCTGGAGTTGTGCCTCCCAGGACTCCCATGCCCAGTGCCCAGAACAGAGCTTCTTGAAGGGTTTGCTCAACCCACACTTGAAAAACACTACATTTTATTTAACATACTCAACCTGACTTAGCTATACTTTGGATAGATTTTTATTTGAAGTAGGTCCAATATTTTTAAATAGAAAAATAGACTTAATATTTGCAATACTCTGACAGATTTCTTAAAGTGTAATCTATAATAACCATACTTCTGAAAATAAAAGAGCTGGAGGTTGGCTTTTGAAGCCCAGATAAATTACATAGGAACAACACCCTCATAATAAATTTAACTAACACTTCATTTACAGCAATATTGTACAGATGGACACAAAGAAATTTATTATGAAGCTTGGCCCCAATCCACTCTCTTCAATAAGTGTATTGGGTTTGGATTATTTTTTCTTCTGCCAAATAAAGAAAGAAAGAATATAATAGCAAAAAGCTCCCCCTCCTGCAAGAATTTATTATATTTACTTCTTAAACAATTAATTTTTCTCAAGAGATAAAATATGTTTCCATAACCTCTACAGAAGTAGAAGGCAGTCTTCTCCAGGGGCTTGAATGCTCTTTGTTCTAAGCAAGATTCTAATAAATGCACACAATTTATAAGTGATACGTTGAGGACTATCTCACAGAATTTAAAGCAATCCAGGATTTAATAGCAATCAACAGAATCAAGGCAAAGTGAAACTATTACGGCTGAACACACTGAAAAAGTGGAGTTTGAATTGATGCTGCATATTATTCATTTTGACAAGTGCAAACTCACATTGAAGATAGCAGGAGTAGAGACGGGGACTGCAAGGAAGGGTAATACAAATGTATTATTAACAAAGAAACAAATCTGACTTTAAACCTGGCGTGTCTCCTGGTTAGCAAGAATAATAATAAGGCCTTGAATTCTCATTGTACTTTGCATCAAATGTAATGAAAGAAGCCCGAAATTTTCATGGGAGATATAGAGGTTGGTCTACATCAATTATATCTTCCAAAAGCAACCTATTACCAAGTTATATGTGTGCATGTTGGGGATGGATGCAGATAGGCAACATCAAAATGCACTCAGACACTGAGAAATATGGAAAGCAGTGTTTCAGCGTTCTCCCCGCAAAGGTCAACCAGGCAGCTAATCAGAGATTGACCCAATTCATATAGTTCAGTGAGGCACTGAAGACACTCGCAATGCAGTGAACCCCAGCAAGTCTCTGAGCTTCTACTACAAACCAGTGGGGGAAACTCTAGAGAAACATCTCAGCAGATTGCCTGTGAGTGGTGAAGTCCAATACACTCCACAAATACTCCAATAGGATGAAGAGTGCAGAGGTTCAGAATTCAACTGTGCCTAGCGAACGCCAAGCCTGGGAACATGTATTGAGCCACCTACCATGTGCCTATGCAGGTGCTGTGCACATGTATTTGTCTTATACACATACTCTCATCTTATAAGGAGAGTCCTATTAATATCCCCATTTTACTTAGAAGGAAACTGAAGCACAAAGAGGTTAAGGAACCTGAGAGGCTCACATCTAGGTGATGTCAACACAATGGCAGAAAAAGAAGAAGCTTCGTTAAGTGGACATAACATCACCTTTTACAAACGTTTGTACTTTATTTGTTTGCTCTCTGGGTCGATGGATTGTTTCTAGAATCGCAGATGCAGTCAGTCAGCATCCTGGGTGCTGACTTCCCATAACCTCTGTCTCTTCACTCTGTCCCAGAGACTCCTCAGTAAGAAATTTATAAACACGGTTGCTAACCTAATACCCCAAACTAAACCAAACAAAAGGTGGAGAATGTGGTTGGCATGCACCTCCCAGAGGAACTGCTCTGGACAGGGAATTCCTGTCGTGTGCTCCACGGGAGAAGGGCCACCGCCTACGAAAGGGTTAAAGCGGCTGTTCAGTAACACCCTGTCACAGGTTGCCATTATTCTAACACCACTGCTCCTCCCGAATTAGTGTCAAGTAAGTAGGCCCAAATTTATATTAGCATAAATATTGAGGAATGTTTAACGCTGGGCTGTATTCTTGATTTATAGGAGGACAAAACAAAACAGATAAATCATTTTCCTTAAGTGCCAGGGCAACACATCTTTAAACATGCAGCCCCTCAACTCCAAAGGCACCAGTTTCTCCTTTACCCACGTTTGTCATTCTTATTAGTATCCATTGAGAGCTGTGCCCAGGGAGGAAGAGAACTGAATGGAGACCTTGCACTTCAAATTTTCAGAGCAACATGCGTTCTTTTGACTCAATCACTATAAAGTAGTGCCACTAAGCAAGAAATACCAGAACATCAGAAACCCCCAGTTAGATGTTCATTAACATTGAGCTACATTACATTCAGCAAAGGTGGAAATCTTAAACGGGTTCCTTATAGAAATGTCGTGGGCTATAAGGAAAGGAAAAATATTTAAATGAAGGCACGTCTTTCTTATCGGCCCTCGAAGTCCGAGTCTCCGATCCACCAGGAGTACATTGTTCTTTAAGAATTAAAAAGGAAAAGTAACTATCAATAATGTAGTCAGCTTGTGCAAGTCAGACAGATAAAGTCAAGCCACTTTTAAAAAATCAATGAGATACAGAAAATGAATTTGTATTCTAATGGATGGGCACAAATAAAGGAGAGGAAGGCATGACCACAACACTATACTCCAGATTGTCAAGTTGGGTCCAAAATTTTCTCCTAAGATGCTTCTTAGCACTAAAAATAAGAGTGAAAAGGACTGAAGAGACAACTGCCAGAGTGAGCTAGCTTCTAACTGGCTAAGAGCCTTTTGTTCAATATTCAAGGATTTACTGAACTAGACCTTAAACCAGCGGTTCTCAACCTGTGGGTCGCGACCCCTTTGGTGGTTGAACGACCCTTTCACAGGGGTCGCCTAAGACCATCCTGCATATCAGATATTTACATGACGATTCATAACAGTAGCAACATTACAGTTATGAAGTAGCAACGAAAATAATTTTATGGTTGGGTCACAACATGAGGAACTGCATTTAAAGGGCCAGAAGGTTGAGAACCACTGCTGATGGCAGCTTAAAATCAGCTATAGTGGGAGTATTTACACAAGGGAAATCAGCAAATGCTGCAAAGCAGGCTCCCAATGTCCCACCCACCTCCCAACTCTCACCCCTGCCCCATTTACCAGCACACCACTGGGCAACTTTAGGGATGTGTGTGAATCTATCTTTAGTCCACTTTCAGAGTCATAGACTTCTCCCACACTTTTGAATATTGAGTCGAAATAGTGCACTAGTTGTCAATTCAATGAATAGGAAACTTGCCATTTTGTTTAAAATGTAAGGGGTCCTGGCCAGGCGGCTCAGTGGTTGAAGTGTTGTCCTGTACATCAAAAAGGTTATGGGTTCGATTCCTGATCAGGACACAAATCCAGGTTGTGAGTTTGATCCCTGGTTGGGGCGTGTATAAGAGGCAACCAATAATGTTTCTCTCTCTCTCTAAAAATCAATAAAAACATATCCTGGAGTGAGGATTTAAGAAAATACAATAAAATGCATTCAGTAAGAAAGATGCAGTAAAATGTGAGTCTGTTAGGTGTGGTGTTTTTTTTTTAATACTGCACAGTGGCTAAAAGCACAGGCTTTGGGATAAGGCCGTCTGGATTCAAACCTTGTCCTTGATTAACTAGCTGTGTCACTCTGAACAAGATTCTTGATCTCACAGTGGCTCAATTTCTTTATCTGCAAAATAGGGGTTAATAATATTGCTTAACTCAAATTTTGCCCTAATGCCTGAGCAAACGGAGTCCCTGCCTTGGGCCCTATGCTTTAAAGGACTCTACAGGTCACAAACACAAAATGAAGCATTTTTTTAATAGAATGCACAGACACCTTGCTTACTAGGAGATCCTGTGCTCAGCCTGGGCACAGCATGACCCATGATTCTAAGCTTGACTCCCAGCAATCCATTTACCAACTGGGTGGCCTTAGGCAATTCTCTTCACTGTTCTGAGCCTTCCTTTCTTTCCTTGTCCACATAATGGGAATAATAATACCTTTCCCTGTCTGTTTCACAAGATTCTTGTGAGGATGCACATAAAACTGTATATTCTAATCTAAACCGTGAGGCACAGAAAAAAGTCAGGAAATCCACAAAATTAGCAACGTATTACATTTTGCCTTATTTCCTACCCCTTCCTCACAGTTTACCCTCTATCTCAGCAGATGACTATCTCCTTGTATTCTGGGCCTGGGTTTGACTCCCTGGCTATCCTGTTGCATCTTGAGAACAGGGATTACATCATGCATTTCTTTTGAATGAGCCACAATGCCTAGCACATCAGTCTCAGTATCTTTTTTTATCCCCTGATTACAAGTTTCCTCAGATTTGATCTTTGAACCATCTGCAGCCTCTGTTTCAAAGCACTTCTCTAAATTCACTGTTTCTTCAGGTTCCTATGGTCCAAATGCATAGATTCTCCCAGTCTACCCTGAATCATATGGGTCTTGTTCTAATAAGCAGCAAAATAAAAGATATCACAATCATAAAGTGATTAGGTAATGAATTGATATCAACTAATCCCTCATGTCCACTAATCCCTATTCACTTTAGTTTCCTGCTTCTTTATGCTTCTCTTATTTTTTTTTAGAAATTTACAACCCACAAGTAGGGCCCTCTGTCTTCACTGTAGGCAAGAACAGAGCAGTAGAGAGCATACATAGCATTTGGGGCTCAACAGATCAAGGTTCAAATCCCAACTTCACCAGTTAATAGTTCCATGACTTTCAGGAAAATTATTTCATATTTCTGACCTTCAGTTGCCTCCCTTATAAAATGGAGACAGTAAATTACGTGGGATAAGATACATGAAAGTACCCAGCACAGTGCCACGCACCAAGCTCCCCATAAAGATGCTTGCCCCCTTACTGCACTCACTCAGAATACCCCAAGAAGAGACTCTTAAATACGTTGGCCTTTAGCCTTCAGTTGGCAAATAAGAACTATTTTTAACTGACTGAATTGAGGTAAATCATTGTCTAGTGTTGTTTGGGAACAGTTTAGGAATACTGCCTCTGACTAATTAATATTGAACTTGATCTTCCCAGATGCCACTGTGTCTCTTTTTCTGGTTTGGATTTTCTTTCTTCCTTTCTTTTTTGTTTCTCATTAGGTCAACAAATATTTATTTCATGCCTACAGGAGGCAAATGCAGCTTTTGGGGGACCTGAATTTTATAAGAGTTGGGAGACCCTTTATGAAAATGAATACAAAACTGCAAATACAAAGCTAGGTATAAAAGTGAATATTTCTTAGGCATCTATTGTCTACTGCATACCAGCCATGGTGTGAGGCTCCGCAGATACAGGATGAAGGCAGTAGACAGAGTCTCGCTCACGTGGATCCAGCAAGCTAGTAATTTTCAGACATTGCTAAGCCTTTTCTTGCCTCCTCAGAGGGTTACCTGGTCCATGTCCTTCTCACAGTGGAAGGTCTTTGAACACAAGCACCCTTTCCTATTTCTTCCCTTCTCTGCACTAGAAAGAACCCAGACTCTTCTATACCCAGTGGCTATCCACTCTCTCAATTTCCTCCAGCTCAAAAGAAAAGATCACCTTCCTGTGGGTGTTAGTGGAAGTAGAGAGATTCTGGAATTTTCTCAGAATTTGAAACCCCATTTACAGATGAAGATATGGGGTCCAAAAAAATGAAACAATGTTCTTAAAGTAGAAAAATCATTATTGTCTGACTAGAATTAAAGCTGGGTGCTCTGCTTACACCACATCGTCTTTCCCAGACTTGTTGTCCAAATGAGGAGTAAGAAAAGGTAAGTGAACTTTATGCCTCCCTGGAGAGGAATTTTAGCAAGCCAGTCCTCAATGTCATCATGGGTAGTTAGTCGTCTTTATTACCTTCTTGGCACTATAACCAATCAGCCTTAAAAATTACACAGTTGCCATTTGGGGTTATGATCGTTGTTTTTGTCAGCTTTATCTAAAAAAATACACTGAGGTCTAAGAAAGTGTTGCATCTTTATAAGTGTTAAAGATAAATAAAAACCAGAACACAACTCTTGTGTTCTTTTTGTTTAACCTCTATTTTCTCTTCTCCCTGAAGAACATGGTCATGTGCATCTAAAGAGCTGAATTCAGTCTTACCAAATGATCATCGTTTTCTGGTCCGGGTACAAGAGCTTGGGTGTGTGTAACTGCTGAATCTTTTATCTTAAAGTGACAACGATTAGCCACTAGAAGCTCCTTGAAATATTCATCAGTGTCTAATGCATGCAGAATATTGCTTAACATTCAGGACAATATAATCTTGCCTTTTCTAAAATTTCACCTTTTGATTAAATGGCACTGGTATTCAAGAAATAGAAACAATGATCCCTGAAAACCCATGTATATATATAAGATTGATATTGATTCCATTTTAGAGTAATAGCAAACCACAGCACTGCTGTGAAATGATCAAATTTGGGTTAGAAAGCCTTAAAGAATGAAGGCTGGGGAATTTATTGTACGATCAACATACTGCATCTTTGCAATAGCAGAGAAAACGCATGTAGCAATTGCGGCTGAAAACATCAATGTAAATGTTATTATGCCTTCCCATTTCTCAGTCATATTGGCTGATGACATGTCTCAGTGCCGGTTGACTGTCAGTGGCAAAGCAGGTCTGCTGTCTATTGGCTCGCCAGCGTCACATGATCCCACTGCCTGCACCCAAGTAAATCACGGAGGGAACTGTTGTGTGAAATCAGTCCTGCACCCTTTGGTGAATTTACAGTGTGACAGCTCACACCAGAAACAGATTGGAGGTCTTCAGACCACATTTTCACTTCCAACAATCCATCCAGAAACCTGAGGTTCCTGTGTACCTCAGGACTCCCATTCTTATTGTCTCTAATTCACATGCCTGGCTGTGTGGGCGTGGCTCCCTCACAGGCACTTCACCTGCATCTTTATTAGCTTAGCCTCTCTCCCCGCGTTTGAGCAGTCTTTTTACGAGATTGCATGATGAACATCCTGCAGCAGCTCAAACTGCCTTTTCAGTTGTTGTTCTTTCCCCGAATCTGATAAAGAGCTTAGCAATGCAGTCCAGCATTTGCATTTGGATAATTTATGTGGTAAAGATGTAACAAGGTCAGGATTAGCAAGACATTGAGACATCTTTTTACCTCCAAGAAAGTAATACTACAAACTACATCCCAAAATCTCAATGTGAACATTTTGCTTGACAGATTTCTTATTTTCTCAACATACAATAACATTTTCTTATGCTAATAATGGGGGTGAAAAGTAGTATAATCTTTCCAGAGGATAATGGGGCACATACCCTGGATGAACTCTAAGCTGGGAAGAGACACGTGCAAAAATATAATTACAGTTATAAGAATATTGAACCAGTGTTGTTTATAATAACAAAATAGCTACTTATAAATGTACACATTTATAATTGTTATATCATATACTTATGTATTTATAATTATAATAATTATAAGAGTAAAATAAATGGATAAAAGATAGATACATAGATATGAAAATAACCTAGATATCTGTCCAAATATGAGCTACTCTGCAATTCTGCCATAATTATTGAAATATTTTGAGATGAAGTTTATAATTTTAGCATACTTAGTAAGCAAGAGACCAAACCCAGAAAAGATTAATGATTTTTACTACATACAAATTTAAATTATCTTTGGAGTAGCAAACACAAAAACAAAATAGGATAAACAAAGTCAAATGCTTATAACATAGTCAACTCCTACAGATCTACTTGAGAGAAAAAAAGAGGAAAAGGAGAAGAAAAGAAAAGGATGCTAATAGAAAAATAGACAAGGAGCATAAACAGATAGTTCATAGAAATCCAATGGCCAATAAACAAATGAAAAGATGCCCAGCCTCACCAAAAATCAATGAAAAACAAATGAATGCCATAATTAGATATTTTTCAGCAATTGCACTGGGGAAAAGACTGGTAATATTTGCTCATGGCAAAAGAGTGAGGAAACCAGTAGTGAGAGTATATATAGGCACAACACATTCAGAGAGCATTTGAAAATACATCAAATAACACATATCTACAGTAGCATGATATAAGGATTGCTTGCATTTATTGAGCATTCAGTCTGTGCGCAGTTTGGTGCTTGTACATTTATGTGTATGAACCAACCATTTAATCCTCACAACTACTCTACAAGCAGTGCACTACCCAGTTCCAGAAGGCAGTTCACACGGACTTCCTATGGATTGTGTCTCCTAAAGCTGTGCAAAGCAGGCTTCCTGACTGTGAAGTTGCAGTTTACACATAAAGAAACTAAGCTCTGAAGAGGTTCTGTAACTTTCCTATGGCCATGGTAGTGGTGTGATGATAAACCAGTCATCCCAATAAAGAAGAAGGAGGAGGGGCAGGAGAAGGAGGAGAAGGAGGAGAAGGAGGAAGGGGAAGAGGGGGAGGAAAGAAGGAAAGAAAAATAAAGAAAAAAGAAAAACCTTTGATTTGTGGAGTTCACCAGTTTCTGTGGTGAAGATACTTCCATAATGAACAATTTTAAGCTACCAACATGGTCACTGAACCCAGAGTTAAAATAAGAAGGCTTAAGTGACTCTCATGTGCCTCAGCACACCACAGTTTGTAAGTGGTGCAACCAGGATACAAATCCAGGCAGTTTGCCTTCCAAAGCACATGCCCATGGCTCAAAATTCTATTTCTAGGACTACATAAAATCTACAAAGGACCTGTGGTCAAAGTTGTATGTGGAAGGACTTCTGTAATGAAAAAAAATTGAAAATAATATAAACATATTTATTCATTTATCAATTATTTACTGAGAGCCCATTATATAGCAGTCCCTATGCTGGTGCTGGGGACAGAATGGTGATAAATCTGCCATGGTTCCACAGAGCTTACAGTCCAGTGGAAAGATAAAAGTGAGTATGTAGGCCAATTACAGTTCATCTAATCAAGGAATCTATATATATAAAAGCCTAAGCGACCATTACAACTGAACAACCAGATGACCGGATGACTGGCTGGTAGCTATGATGCACACTGACCACCAGGGGGCAGACGCTCAAACAGGAGCTGCCCCCTGGTGGTCAGTGCACTCCGCGGCCAACCTCCCACTGTCCCTCCCCTGCAGCTGGCCAGCCCTGATTGGCCCCAATAGGGACTATGTGACACAGCAACAATCGGCCTGATCACCAGACAAGCTGAGAGAACCCATCCATGCATGAATTCGTGCACTGGGCCTCTAGTATTATAAAAATGGACTCAAACAGGAGCTGCCCCCTGGTGGTCAGTGCACTCTGCGGCCAACCTCCCACTGTCCCTCCCCCGCAGCTGGCCAGCCCTGATTGGCCCCAATAGGGACTGGGTGACACAGCAACAATCGGCCTGATCACCAGACAAGCTGAGAGAACCCATCCATGCATGAATTCGTGCACTGGGCCTCTAGTATTATATAAATGGGAAAAAATTAATATATGTGTGCATATTTTTGTATATACATGAAAAGATACAAAGTTTATAACCTTTAGCATAAATTACCTCAATATTGTCTTCTTTTTAAAAATGATGACATGTATTATTTTAATAATTAAACATCAAAAAATAGATAAACATCATTGTTATTAAAGCTGCCTGGGATTGTGGTTTAAAGGAAAGTAGGTTACCAAAAAAAGTATATATGGTATAATTGTTTTTTAAAAGTAAATTGGTTTTACATAAGAAAAATGCCTACAAATATATACAGTGATTTGTTAGCACTAGTTGATTAAGTAATACTTTTGTCTTCCTCTTTTTGTTGACTTTTATACAACAAATTTTTTACTATGAACTGATAGCTTTTGCATTGAGAAAAATAAATAATATAAGTTATTTTAATAAAAGGAATAAGAGAAAAAGTTCAACCAATGAGACCTCTTTATTTTGCCATATGAAATCCACTGGAAAGAATGAGCTGGTGCGGCGTCCGCTGTCCCTAAAGGATAAATGCAGGTGCTCTATGTTTGGAAGTACCATAATGATTGGCAGAATGTTTCTCCTTTCATCTAGACATTTGCCTTCATGTAGTAACAGCAACTCCATGAGTTGATCCAACCCAAGGGGAAAAATAAGAGAGATGCCCAATAAACTCCATACATGAAATCACTTCTCCCACTGAAAATCACTGTCAGGTTCAAATGAATTCACACATTTTCCACATATTCCTATGCTTCCACTTATCATGTGAAAGGTCAATCTATGGTCTAAATTCATACCAAAATGATGTGTCCAAACCATTGTAATTTTTATAAAAATACAATGCACCACTGCACACAAGAAAAACAACCACCCAGCAAGGGGTAAAAACTCAATAGCATTAGGATTGCTCAACAAACCAACAAAAGCCAGGAAATTCAAAGTTAAGTTTTACACTCCCTCCTTAACTCCACACTATTGTGAAAGAGAAATAAAAGGCACAATGGTGTGTGTTAGGGGTGCAATGTCAGCAGTAACAGCACTTCCAGGCTTTTACTGACTTGTGTCATAACCTTAACATTCTATAAACAGGGATTTGGCTTAACACCCGGGTCCTTTAAAAGAGAAATATCTTCTGGAACCCCAGATTAGGGAAACCCAAAGAGGTTTCCTAGTCTCTGAGGTATACACAGTAAATCATTATAAAGAGAGGAAACAGATAAAGTTGTTAAGATTGCAGGCTTTCTGGCCTCTCGGGAAAATAAATAATTACAACAGAGAAATCCTATTTACTTATGAGACCAGAAGAGACTCTTGAGTAATCTGGCCTACCAGCCAATTATTAGATACATTCTCGTGCAAAGCTTTGCATTCGGGGAATAAAAGTATTGCTCAATGCCACTTACAAGAGCTAATGATTTACTATCTCTTTTCTTACCATTTGCCAAATACAAAAAAAAACCTCTTTTGAGATGTTCAATGCCTGAATAAATTGAAATTCCAGTCAATTCAAGGATGACAGAAACATTTTTAAAAGTTTAAAAATAAGCATAATTTCATTACTGGACATGAAACCTGGACCATTTTATTTTATTTTATTTTACCTTGAAGGAAAAGCATATTGAGAAAATAAAATAAGTGAGTCCCCCAAAAAGTTCATTTTCATGAATTGGCTTGACTGAGATTGTAAGGGAAAAGAGGCTCACCACAGACCCCGGGCACAATAAGTTCCTGCCTATGGAGAAGATGCCAGCCTCAGAAGGGGGATGTGGACAAAGTTAATGTGCTGACCTAGCCACCCAACGGAAAGCCACCTCTGCTTAACCGTCATGATGAAAGAATGGGACTCTGTAGGGACCCTTATGGTTTTGTCCCTAAAACCAAAGTCAGAGCAAGGAATGGTTTTTGGAATCAAGGTTGTTTTCCCTAGTAATATACAGAGATTCTGGCAACAGAGAACCAGGTTCAATTGAGTGAACTATTTTTATACCTTTGGAATCTGCACTATAGTAAATGTCACTGGTCAGAACTGCTCCTAACTGACTAAATAATAAGCAGCTTGAAGGCAAATTCTTGCCATGATCTTTAACCATCAAGAGATATCTAATAAACAGGATAACAGTTACCAATTATTAAGGTCCCTTTAACAAGTTAAAGGAATTTCTTTGACTTTAAGGTTATTTTTTAAAAATCAGATAACAAGTGTGGAATTGTACCGAATTCTTTTGAGACATCTTTCAAAATGATTATACACTTTTGCTCTTGTAGTATAGTAATATGATGAATAACATAATAGATTTCATAATGTTAAACCATCTATATATTTCTGGAGTAAACATCAATCCATCTACATACAGTTGCCCAAAATTCAACCACAGGACCATACATAACTGAAAAGGAGGCTGGGAAAATTAGGCTCACTGTGTGACCAAAAAGAAAGGGGAATGAGTTTGGTGAATAACTACCAGTCTCTGCAACACCAGCAATGCCATCTCTGGACCTATAAGAATACCAGGTATCAAAAGGAGGGGTACCTGAAGGAAAGGACTAACCACTCCCCTTCTTCTCCATTCTGTATGTGACATCAGTCATCCCTAACTCAAAATAGCCAAGACATTGGGGTAATGTGGGGTGAGTGGGGCTTAGTCAAACGTCCTTAATGCATAAGAATAAGATTATTGTTGGGCTCACCTCTCAATGCCATAATCATATCAAGAATGTAGAGGTCTATACTTTTCACTCCTCTATGAGCTGAGTAGATATGTACCACTACTTCAACATAATATTATTAGTAGTATTGTAGCTGTAAAATGATACACATTTTCTCATATTCTTATTCTTATATTGTCTAATAAATCAGATGTATAACTGGTGCAGAAACCAAATTATACAATTTATTTTTTAATATATTTTAATATATTTTATTGATTTTTTACAGAGAGGAAGAGAGAGGGATACGGAGTTAGAAACATCAATGAGAACATCGATCAGCTGCCTCCTGCACACCCCCTCCTGGGGATGTGCCCGCAACCAAGGTACATGCCCTTGACTGGAATCGAACCTGGGACCCTTCAGTCCGCAGGCTGACGCTCTATCCACTGAGCCAAACCGGTCAGGGCTACAATTTATTTTTTAAATTAGAAACAGAAATCAAAGGTAAAGCAATAAAACACAATAATTCACTAAAAAAGTGAATAATCTGTTTTTCAGACATTTTGAAATTGCTATTATGGACTCAATGCATATGGTATCCAAAGGCAACTTCCACCTAAATGTGAATATGGTAGGTGGGATCTTGCCCCTCTGCCCAACCCAGGAACCATTTGTGTTTTGGCTTCTTTAGACTACAGAGAGCACTGAGTAAAGGGAGAATTCTATGGACAGAGAATGGTAACGCCTTTCCTTTCAAGCATCAGCCTTAATTTGATTGATCAACTAGATCTTACAGAGACGTGACAAGGCCTAAGTGACATTGATTGTTACAGTAACTGTAACTAAAGCCATTGATTGTTCCAGTCCTTAAATCCATTGATACACACCTCCAGCTGATTTATTTAGATCGAATCATATCACTACCATATGTCCCAAGACTGCAAAAAGTCATCTTATATTTTCACATGAAATATTTCAAGAAAATTTTGCATTTCCTAGGGGGTTGAAGGAAGAAAACACTCAAAAGTTGAATCTCAAAGATGATGCTAAACTAAACATTTTAGAGCACTTCTATGCCACTGACTCTTTCTCAAACTCTCTCTTCTGAGGCCCAAGGAAACCCCCATTATGCCGTGACTCTTTTAGGTAGCTCCCCAACAACAATCCTGGAAGAGTTAGGAATCGTTTCATCGTTTCAGATAAAAATTGGGACATTGAGATCTTAAATGAAGTGACCAAAGTCACCCACACCTGCAGTGAGGGAGCCAGGTATCAATCTCTTGCTCCCTGGCAGACCCCCATGGCCATGCTCAACTGGAACACCATAACACCCTCCTAGTGCTATAGGCTCTTGAATGCAGGGGTAGGTAGCACCGAAAAGAAGCTCACATGCTCGTCCTTCTCCTACCCTTTCTACAAAACCTAAGGCTCACGTATACTTTTGTTTGCCCAGAACAATGGGGTCTTTGCTTTATAAAGAACCTAGAAATCCCACACTTCTCACATGGGATATCTTCAGGTTCCTGGATTCCTCACTTCTCACCACTTTTACTGCCGCCACCCTGACCCACCCTCATCTGCCATCTGATTACTGCAGTAGCCTCCTAACTCTGCCCTGTTCCCTCCCTTCTCCCCCTACAATCTATTCTTAGCCAGGCAGGTCCTTTAAAAACCTAAGCCAGATTGTGTCACTGCAAAGCTCAAAACTCACCAGGTTAGCCATCAAATCAAAACCATAATGAGATTCCACTTCACACCCACTAGGATGGGTATAAGCAAAAAAGACAGATAATGGTACATGTTGGTCAGGACTTGGAAAGACTGGAGCCCTCATACACGGCTGCTGGGAATATAAAATGGTGCAGCCACTTGGGAAATAACCTGATGGTCCCTCAAAATCAGACATAGGACTCAGCAACTTTACTCCTAAGTGAGAAATAGAAATGAAAACATATTTCCATACAAAATAATTGCTTGTGAATGTTCACAGCAGCGTTATTCATAATAACTAAACAGTGCTAACAACCCAAGCCATCTATTAACTGATGAGTGGGTAAATTAAAAATTCCATCCAATGGAATATTATCCAGTAATAAAAAGTAATGAAGAGCTGATGCATACTGCAACATTGACGAACGTTATAAACATAATAAGAAAAAGAAGCTAAGCACAAAAGATCACATATTATATGATTCCATTTATAGGAAATGTCCACAATGGCAAACCCATAGAGACAGAAAGGAGATTAGTGGTTGGCTAGTGCACAAAGCCTTGGGGGATGAGGGATGACTCCTGATGGCTATGGGGCTTCTTATTGGGGAGATGAACATGTTCTAAAATTGATGTGGTGATGGTTTGACAACTCTATGAAATACTAGAAGCCATTGAATTATACACTTTAAGTGGGTGAATTCTATGGTAAATAAATTATATCTCAATAAAGCTGTTGTTTTTAAAAAACTCTCCAGGGCCAACCACAGATCCTGGCACATAGTGGGTGTTTAATAAATCTTTGTTGATTCAATGAATAAATGTGGGGGGTTCATTTCTTGCAGAAGTTAATATCATGCAGTGAGCAGGTAAAGTTCAGACAATGAACTTAGGTATTGCCTCAATAAGTCCTTTCTTGGGAGGCCTTCATTGAAACCTCAAAGTCTGGCCCTAGCTGGTTTGGCTCAGTGGATAGAGCATTGGCCTATGGACTGAAGGGTTCCAGGTTCGATTCCGGTCAAGAGCACATGCCCGGGTTGATCTTCAATAGGGGGCGTGCAGGAGGCAGCCGATCAATAGTTCTCACTCATCATTGATCTTTCTATCTCTCTCTCCCTTTCCCTTAAATATATATATATATATATTTTTTTTTTTTTAAAAGAAAGAAAGAAAAGAAACCTCAGAGTCTGGTCACTCCTTTTGGTCCAGTCTCCAGCATCTGGCCTTCCTCCTTTGTTTCATGCATATCACATGATTACCTGTTCTCCGTGAGGCCAGAGGCCATAGTTGCATCCCTGCAACCCCCTAAAACAGTTGTTGGTGCTCAGTGAGCACTTGTGAACTTAGTACTTGTATGTGAAATCAGTCAGTATCCATTTATACCTACTTTATTTATGAAATACCTACTTTATATCAGGACACATAGTGGATGTTGTGGGGACTATGAAAAGATTAATAGGCTTGGAGAGTATTATGTTAAGTGAAATAAGCCAGTCAGAGAAAGATAAGTACCACATGATCTTACTCATATGTGGAAAATAATGAATAAAATAAACTGATGAACAAAATAGATCCAGAGACATAGATGCATGGAACAGACTGATGAATCTCAGAGGGAAGGTGAGGGAAGAAAGGGGTGAGTGGAGAGAGATTAACCAGGGAACTTATATGCATATATGCATAGCCCATGGACACAAGCAATAGTGTGGTGAAGGCCTGGGAGGGGCGGGTACAGGGTGGAGGGGACCAATGGGGAGGAAAAACAAAGGGGATATCTGTAACACTTTCAACAAAAAAGATAAATTTTAAAAAAAGAAATGCAAAACAAAAGAAGAAAAGGTTAATAGGCTTCTGAAATGTTTGACTTATTACTATAAGCATGCATTTCCTTTGTAATGCAAAAAATAAAATAATGTACAAAAGTTTCTCAAAAGTTGTAAGTCCTGGTTTTATTTTCATATTTGAAATAAAATAAGAGATAACTAACTCAGAAGGTCTGCTATTGATATCTAATAACCTTAGATATGAACATAAATAATTTGGATAGAAGCCAGTATGTGCTAAGAAGCAGAATGAAAGGTATTAAATATGAATGCACTTCCTCTTCTGATCCTTGGCTCAGCCTTATAGTAACTGTGTGACCTCAGAAAGGCTGTGGGCTATTTGGAGCCTCAGTTTCCTCATCCATAACTTGGGGATCTTGACCCTATTACCTACTTCACAGGGCTGTTGTGATGATAAAATGAGAAACCCAAGGTAGCTACTCTGAAAATTGCCAGTAGCAATATTAGCAGTGGCACAAAGGGAAGAGGTGGTCTCTACCGAGACCTTACAAGGAGGTGGCGGTTGGTCAGGGCTTCAAGTTGATTTGGTTAATTCCATGGTCCCTGAAGTCAGACCACCCGGGGTTCTGATCCTGCAGTAACCACTTCTTAGCTTGGGAAATGTGGACAAGTGATTTCTCATTAGACTCTTTTTTTCACTGGTAAGTGGGGAAATTAAAAATGCCTACCTACCTTTGAAGTTGTGAGAAGAATTCAATGAGAAACTGGTATGTTGCACGTGTTCAACAGAGGGCAAGCGTCCCATCCATAGGAGCTGCTACTCAAATCCTGCTGCTGAAGAGGGAGCTTTGCCCAGCACTCTGCAAAATGGGTAAGAAGATAAGCTGCAAACCGAGAGAGGCTCACGGGCCTCGAAGCTCTGTGAAAAATTATTAGTCTCCTAATAATAGCTCCTTGTGATAGCATCTCCCATCTATCTTGTAAAAGCTATCACAGTTGCCGAAGCCAAAGTTTTCCTTTCTGTAGCTGGTTTGAGATGCCTTAGAGCAGCGGTTCTCACCCTGTGGGTCGCGAGCCCTTTGGGGGTCGAAAGACCCTTTTACAGGGGTCGCCTAAGACCATCCTGCATATCAGATATTTACATTACGATTCATAACGGTAGCAACATTACAGTTATGAAGTAGCAAGGAAAATAATTTTGTGGTTGGGTCACAACATGAGGAACTGTATTTAAAGGGCCAGAAGGTTGAGAACCACTGCCTTAGAGAGAGCATTAGCAAACTCTCCAGCAATTTGGTACTTTACGGAACTCTACTATAAAATCCATTATCATTAAACAAATTGCAGTTTTCCATAGAGTGGTGTCAAAGTTGAGGACAGTACTCCTGTCTGACCCCTCTCAACGGGACGCTAACTAAAGTCATGCTGTAGGTTCCAGAAGAGGAGGAACCCATCAAGAGCCTGCCTTTGGCCTCATCTTGGGTGGAGGCTTTGGATCACCATTTCCCCACCTCTAACCTTTCCCATCATATATTCCCATACTAACTAAATTATTACTTTCTCACCTCTTTCCATGATTCTCACACATCAGTATGCATTACAGTGACCCAGCGAGCTTATGAAAATACAGATTTCTGGGCCTCACCCCAGAATTTCTTATTCAGTAGGCCTGGCCTAGGGCGGAATTCACATTGCCACATCTCCCGGAAGAAGCAGTGCTGCTGGTGTGGGGAACATACTTAAAGAACCAGTTACCTATGCCAACAAACAGCTACTTAGAAAAAATATTTATAAAAGCAGCCTTTCTCTTTAAAAGAAGTCTGACAGTAAAGAAGTCTTTCGAATAAAGTTCAACATGCACGGCTTGGGAAGCAGCTAAAGGGTGGGCCTTCTGAGAAGCACTGAGTCAGGATCTGATCGGCTGCAGCTGCTCTGATGAAATGTCCTATAATCAGTAGCTGCTTTTCTCCCCAGGCCTCCCTTAGCACAAAGGGGTCCCAGCCCAGCTGCCTGCTCCCAGCTTCCTGGAGCAGAGTTGCAGCTGGGCCCTCTTCCCTCTGCACGGGGGACCCATGAGTGTGGTGAGGACCTGAGCCGGGCCTCCTGGGTGGACTTCCTCCCCACTTCCTCCCACTTCCTGATGTCAGCTCTTTCTCTGAGGTACAGAGAAATTAAATGCTGAAGGTTTGGTTGCCATGGCAGCTGATCCTCTATCCACAGAGGTAAGATGAACCTTGGTGTGTGATTTGATGGGTGGGCTACACCAATTCAATTCCCCAAATGACAGCTATGTCACCACTAAGAGCTCTTTCTTTTGGACTGAGCACTCTTCCTCCCAGGAGTCCCACCTTTCAATGCAAACAGTCCTCAGGACGAGTGTGCATTCCTTCATCAAATGAAGCCTGGTACCAGCCTCAGAGGAGAGATTGCCAGACCTCACCCACAAAAGATGCCGACGGCAGCAACCTTGCCACCCAGAGCCCTTTGTACCGGAGCCCTGCTGCAAGGTACTTGCTGAGGGTCAAGAGAGGAATGATTGTGGCCACAACCAACTCAGGATGGGACCAGTAACTCTCCCTACACGTGGTGATGTTCTTAAAATCTCATGATCAAAAGCTGAAGACTGGGGATGTTTCAGTCTGCCCGTCGTGAAACTTCAGAGAAATGAAGGAATGTCATTTGCAGTTGGAATCTTACTACACGGCACAATTTGTTGATGTTTCAGGACAAATGCACCTTCGTGTTTATTGTTTATTTTATATTTTATTTTGCTATCATCTATTTTAAGATCTTGAGTCAGGTTTCACATAAAAGAACCAGAGCCAGAATGTTTGGGAATTTAGCAGATGATATTTAGCAAACATTTTGACGGGTCATAAAGAAACATCTGCAGCAAGCCTGGGACGAGGAGTCCTGTGTTGGGGGAAGGAGGCCTCTCTCCAGCAGCTGCATTAGGTTACAGGGCTGAGCTGAGTGAACTAAGGGTTCAGAGCTAATGACAGTGCAATTCACTGAGTCCCCAGCAGGGAGCACCCTTTTGCAGTAAACTCTTTTTTTTTTTTTTTTTTTTTAATCTATTCTCTCCAGCCACAGACTTTACAGATAACTGGCATTTTGATTTCTCTAACCCTCTGCTTCTTCCTTCAAAGCAGACACCCCTCTAGAAAGCTTTCCTCCCACCTCTGAGGAAATTGGACATTTTGGTGGGAGAGGATTAAAAGCAAAATCTGAAGGAAGACAATCAATGAAGTTAAATACATTATGAAGAAGGTGGGATATATACTCATGAAAGTTTTAAAATGGTCTTTCCTGATTTTCATGACTGACCCAAAGAGCACAAGAAATTTCTAAATTGTCTCACAAAAGAGCCAATAGGGCACAAGGGTATCAGTGTAAAACTAACCACCTGGGATTTCGTTTCTCAAGGGTCAACTGTGTTACTTGACAGCCTGTGTCTGTGTGGAAAGCATCACGTGTTCCCTTGGCAGTGCATAAATAATCACAATAAATAATCCTCTCATTAGCCAAAACAATCAGCCCTCTTTTAGACCATCTTAAAATGTCTTGGAAGCAAATAATTCAGAAATGGACATCAGCGTTCTTCTCTCAAAACCAGGCTCCAATTACTACTTAATGCCAAGCCATTACTATTTAAACATTTCAAATAACCTATTTCTTTGACCCCTGAATAAAATTAGACAGTTTAGTTCATTATAGTCACACTTCAGAGCCCTGTACACACATTTGGGCAATATTCTCATTTTAAAGTTGTTACAGATTTTGTAATTTGATGGGTATTTTTTCATTTTCTTTTGAAGATTTTCTCGCTGGAGTTATTGTCTAGCAAGGTTTTACTCTTCACACTGGCTCTCTTCTCAGCGACATTTTAAAAGCCAACTCACTCTCCATATTTTAAGTCGTTGAAGTCTCGTGTGGTAAATGTCCTGTCACAGAGAAGTGAACTGAGGTACAGAGACATTAGTAACTTGCCAGAATACACAGAATTGGCAAGTAGCCCACTAAGGATTTGAACTCAGGGGGTCTAGCACCGAAGTCCCAGTACTTAACTACCATGCTAAATTATCCTATATAATAAAAGGCTAATATGTAAATAGACCGAACGGTGGAACAACCAGAACAACCGAACAGCTGGTCGCTATGACGTGCGCTGGCCACCAGGGAGTGTGTGCGGAACATGGCGGGCATTGGCCACGGGGGGATGGTGGAGCAGGTGAACAGGGGGCCAGACCAAGGCAGGGCACCGGTCTCTGTCATCAGGGCGAGCCTCTGGTGGTTACTGAAAATTCTTTGCTCACCGGTGCCGCGGTCCCGCCCCAGGCTTGCACCTGCTGCCAGCACCAGCCCTGCTCTCACCCACTGCCAGTGCCCGGCACTGGTCCCGATCATTCCACACCATCAGCAAGTGTGAGAGGCAGCTGCCGGCCCTGATCCTATAGGCAAGTTCAAGAATAAGTATATTCTCCAGGGCTTCTCCACCTCCTCCACCATCAGCAAGTGTGAGAGGCAGCTGCCGGCCCTGATCTTATAGGCCAAGTTCAAGAATAAGTATATCCTCTAGGGCTTCTCCACCTCCTCTAGCTCCTGAGGGGCGATCAGGGCAGCAGCTGCCACTCGCACCCGCTGACAGTGCCAATCGCTCTGTGCCATCAGTGGGTGCGAGTGGAGCCGGCGCCGTCAGTGTGTGGGAGCAGTGGCAGCAGGAGCAGGAGTGGGACTGCTGACAGACAGGGAACTGGGGGCCACAGCAGGAGGGTCCAGGCAGGAGCGTGGAGGATGGGCCGAGACCCATCCCTGTGCCTACCACAGCCTCACAGCCCACAGTTCCTTTCAAAGTGCACGAATTTGTGTGCTGGGCCCCTAGGATCTTAATAAGGAAGAGTCCTTAGTTGTATACAAACTCAGCTAGTAAATGGCTCATTTAATTAAATATAATAACCTATGTAAGGTATCCAGTTCAATTCCTGGCTCATAACAGGTGTTCAATCAAAACTGGGGGAGGAGGATAGGTGTATGTGTATATATTGACACTTTGTATTCAATTAGTGAAGCGACTAAGAGCTCTGGGTTAAACAGAACTAGGATATTTCTAGCTCTTTCAATCACTCTGTGTGGTCTTATTCAACAAATTTAGTTACACCAAACTCAGTTTCCCCATCTCAGGATAATACTAGAATCTACCTCATAGAAATGAGGTTAAGAATAAATGAAATAATGCAGGTAAAAACCTAGCCCAGTGCCCATCACAGGATGAAAGGTTGCAATCCTTTCTTTGGGTTTAATTTAGAATCAATTTTATTTAAGTATCATATTAGGACAAATATTTATTGAAATGTTCCTCCAAATAAGGCCAATCAAGGAATAAGTCTTTCCTGAGAGACACGGAAGAATTTGGTAATCTATACTGATTGAGGGTTTTGAAAGAAAAAAAGATTAAGAGCACTACTTGATAATCAGTTATGGACTGAAACTTGGCAAGGTTCACAGAGCTTTAAGTTCAATAATCCTCTGTAGCCAATACTTTTTAATGTGTGTAAGAGAACGCTAAAAACTCTGCCCTTGTCGAGCCCAGTGGATGAAGAAATCAGAGAGGAAGAGTTGGGGTAGGGCCTGGTGAGGACCACAAAGAGGGAAAGCAGGCTTCTCCCTCCCTCCCTCTCTTCATCCTTCTTATTCTATCACCGCTCCTTATTCATTCCCACTTCCTGTGGCCAGGCTCCTCCTCACCATACCTTCTTGCAGCAGCTGTTCAATGGTGAGAGGGCATCATGAACAGTCTTGCTGCCCTGGGGCTGTGACAGAGGCCAGATGGTCTCAGTGAGATGTTCTATAGGCCAAGTTCAAGAATAAGTATATCCTCTAGTCTAGGCAAAAGGAAACCACTAAGGTATAAGTTCAAGGGTGACATAATCAGACTTGAATCTTAGAAAAGTCATTCTGGTAGGAGTGTAGGAGCTATTGGCAAAGGTTGGTCTGATGATGAGAAGACCATTAGGTAGGCTCACTCTACAAGTCCTTTACAGAAGTGAGGACTCACTTTACATTAAGCAACAGTCCTGACAGGCCAAGCTGATAGGAGCCCATGGCTCCAACCTTGACCTCTCCTACCTGTTGTAGATTAGGCAGGGCCACAAATTATTTGCAGCTCCTCCCAATAAGAGGAGGCATTCCTTTCCCATCTTTTGAATCAGAGCTGGTCTGGTGATTCACTTTGCCCAATAGAATGTGGCAGAAATGACACAGTGAAAGCTCCCACCTTTACTCTCTATGATAACCACTGTCACCATATAAGATTAAAGCCCAGACTAGCCTCCTTGAGGATGAGAGACCACGTGGAAAGAGAGAAGCCCTAACAACAAGCCATTTCAGCAATTCACTCACATATGAATGAGACCATTGCAAACCAGCCAGCTTCTGGCCAATCCCACGAACCAATTGTAGTCATATATAGATGTCCCTAAGCACAACAGCGGAAGAGCCATCCAGCTGAACCCGGCACAAATTACAAGATCAAGAGCAAATTAAAGGTTGTTGTTTTATACTATGTCTAAGGGCAGTTAGTTACACAATGATAGATAACTGGGCCTCCTGGGTTCCTGAAAACTGGCACTGGAACAATAAGCTGTCCAGCGCTTCGCAGGAATTAGTACTGTCTGGAGGATAACTATACTCCGTGTTCCTTATCGAGAGAGTGTTTCTGCTAGGACCGTCTGAGTGCTGATTAGGATGCCCAACTTTCTCTAACTTTTCTCTGACTATAAATGCACTGCCCTGATTGATGGGACATCGATATTAATTAATAATTCATAGTAAGTCAGACTTTTCCACATGTAATCACAACTTTAAATTATGCTCCTGTAGGTAGCTGGGAAAGCAGCTTTTCCTTCAAATCCTGACATTAAAAAAATAAAGCTCTCTTAGTCTCTCAGAACAGAATTTTTGGAAAGCGTATGAAAAAGTCGAAGTTGGCCAGAGCCGCCACTTTTCTCCTGGGGCAGGATGCCCCGCCTGCAGAATAGCTTTCATGTGAACAGACCCCAGTGTGGACACCGACAGGGAGAAGACGAAATGACTGGGTATTCACGGCCCCTCCCATAAACTACTTGGACTCCATATGGTGAGGATGGGGGGAGGGGCACTGACTTAGGCACTTGAAACTAAGTCCATGTTATGAAATTCATGGCATCAACATTCCTGCATGGACATCAAAAGGGAAAGAGCGTTGTTGCCACACACTTGAACTCATTTTGAACCTGCAGGCATTCTCTGCAGCATACTACCATGCCTCATCTTTGTTCCATAAATCTAAAGTTCCGTTTCCATCTTTCTGCTGTCACCAGATCATTCCAAAACAGCTGGACAGCTTTTCGCTGCATTTAGAGGATGTATTTGGGATGCCCTGACTTGAAACAACAGGCCCTGGGGTTTGCAAGCAGGAGAGTCACTTCAGGAGACCACAGTGGGCCCATAAAATGAGACATGAGAGGTATTTGTAACTAGCCATCGGAGACATGGCAAGGAAGGAAAATGTAGGGCCAGAGAAAACAAAACAGGGTTTCAAATGTGAGCCCAAACTAAGACTCCTTAAAGCTCCCAGTTCTGGAAGGAGCTGCTGCTCCTCATGAAACTGCATGTGTAATGTGCTCCAGAGCGAGCAGCCCTAGAGTTTACTTACCTGGCAAGGGTTAGAGAGTCTTTCTAGCAACACAGGGGAGGCCAATGTGTGTCATAAACACACAGGGCAGTGCCCATGGGAATGCACCTTTTAAAAACAAAGACCTAGTCCAGTGATGGCGAACCTATGACACTCATTTTTTTGGTTGATTTTTCTTTGTTAAATGGCATTTAAATATATAAAATAAATATCAAAAATATAAGTCTTTGTTTTACTATGGTTGCAAATATCAAAAAATTTCTATATGTGACATGGCACCAGAGTTAAGTTAGGGTTTTTCAAAATGCTGACACACCAAGCTCAAAAGGTTCGCCATCACTGACCTAGTCGAAGCTGAGTTCCAACTTGACTAAGAGATGACATCTTATGTTCTTTCTGGTAAGACGTTTCCTCACAACAGGGTAGCTCAGGGCTTACCCTATAAACAAGCACAGTTGTTCAATGTAAACAGTTCTATCAGATACTTACTATGAACTTCCCAGAACCACCTGCTTGTTTCCATTGTGGCATTAAGCAAAATTGTCGGTGTGTTTACATATACGTTCACAGAGGCATTTAAAAAGCAGTTGGATGAGCGGATGAATGAATAAATGTTGTCTGAGAAGCTGTACAAGGTAGAGAAGTGAAATGAAGCATCTCACAGAACCCTTCCAAGAAAGCCAAACCTTGTTAGCTAGGCTTTCAATTGAATGGCATTTTTCGTTTCATTACTCAATAGAGCATTGAAATTTTTCAAACTATATTTAAAGGATCTAAAATATAAAGTTGTGGCTTTAAAATGCAAAGATCACAGTGCTTGCATAATACTTTTCCTAAGAACTGTTTGCCTCATGTTTAATATGGGCGCTGCCACTGTTCCTGCAATGAATTGACAAAACAGTTCAATACACCTCATTTAGAGCCATTATGGGGCATTTTATCAAAGATCTGGTTATGAATGTCTCCAAAGGAAGGATCAATGAGGTTTTTATTATGGTTGAGAGGGATTTCTTTAACGGAAAAAAAAAATCCTATAAAAATGAAGGTGACTGGAATAAAGTATGGCCTGGGAAAAGGACATGTTCCATTGAAGGTAAATACAACTTTTATTTTTACAGTTTATTTCCACATATATTATCCATGTGATTGTTTATGTTTCAAAACCCACTTGATGGCAGTTTTACAAGCAGCAGAGATAGACTGCTCTCAGGAGTGTGTGCTCAGGGACCACCTCAAATAGAAAACTGCCTTGTAATTAGCACATGGGGTACATTAGCAATAAAGCACCCCTTGGAGGGCAACACAAGCCTGCAGCTCACCAAACCCCTCTCTCTCCGGCAAGTCTGAGAGTGAGGTTCCGGTGGCTCACACATGGCTACAACTGGGTCAATGTTCCCTTGCACTGTGGTCTGAAAGATCCTGTGAGACATGGTGCCTTTAATCATTCACTTGTGTAACTTCTTGATGCAAAATGCATTAAGCCTTAGTATGGTTCTGTTTAGTCCCAGATAGCTTTATAATTTGATAAGGAAAAATAATTCTAACTGGCTTTAAGATATTTTTTTTAGTTTATACCTGCCAAGTCAATAATTTGAAGAAAGCTGAATAAAATTTACAAAAATGTTCTGTTTGATATTGTCTCCCCAGTTTTGTTCAGCCTTATAAATAAACTCTTACACTTTTTGTCCTTTATACAGATCTTAGGAGCATGTAATGCAAGCACTTGAGAAAAGCAAACACTGTTTTCCTGTAGATATCAGTCAAGGTTCTTTGGGTGCAAGGCACAGAACCAGACTCTGGCTAACTTAAGTCAAGAAGCAGGTGGTGGAAAGGATGATGGGACAACTCAGACTGAGGAAGGAAGAGCTGAATAGTAAGTCTCAGCAGTACTGGAGGGCTCTCCATCAGAGCCCCAGCCTAGTCACCACCCCTCCATCTCTCAGGATGGGGAATCTGATTGGCCCAGCTAGGTCTAGCATTTCTACCCTTGAGCCAATCAGACATGGTCAGGAGCTGGGGAGGAAACCCTTGAACCAATCAGACATGGTCAGGAGCTGGGGAGGAAACCCTTGAACCAATCAGACATGGTCAGGAGCTGGGGAGGGACACCATGAGCTGAGCAGCCACCTTCCCTTATGTGCACTACACTCTAGACTTGTATCCTGTAAATATCTACCATGTGACCTGGGTTGTTGTTTTATTTTTAATATATATTTTTATTGAGTCCAGAGAGGCAAGGAGAGGGAGAGAGATAGAAACATCAATGATGAGAGAGATCATTGATCAGCTGCCTCCTGCCTGCCCCCCACTGGGGATCAAGCCTACAACCCGGGCATGTGCCCTTGACTGGAATTGGAATCGAACCCGAGACCCTTCATTCCGCAGGCCGATGCTCCATCCACTGAGCCAAAGTGGCTAGGACACCTTGGTTGTTTTATATCTACCAATGGTAAATGCTTATAAATTTTTTTTTCAGAATAAGCTCAATATCATCAATAACACCTACTTTGTATTAGTACCAAGTTTTTCAGATCATTTTTGGAATAAGGCAATATATAAATAAAGTAAAATAATAAATACATACAAAACTGAAGTGATATCTCACATATGGACTTATTTGACCTTCCCAAGACCCTGATGAAATCATAATTATTCACAGGCAACAGACAAGGATGTCAAGGCCCAGGGAGAGAGTGTCTGTTCCCCACCTATGAACTATATGGTAGGATTCTCACCTCTGACTGCCTGTGCAGTGCTCTTTACAATATTAAGCCAATAGAGCTGGAGTGAATCTATTCATAAGGGTATTTCTAGGACTTTGCCTATCTTAGACAAACACAGCTTTAGTTTATAGGGTCAGGAGTAACTGCTTGGTAAATCCTTGCTGGGTTAGGTTTTTGTTTTGTTTGTCTATATTGTTTTGATAGGGAAGAGGAGGAAATGAATGAATTAGAGTACAGTCTAATCTGCCCTGATTTAAAAATTCAAAAAGTAAGTGACTTAATTTCTTTTGTACCTAAAAGACTAAAAT
>NW_005353838.1:8707856-8708278 GCF_000412655.1 Myotis brandtii | reverse complement strand
GCTACTGTCTTTCACACGTGGCTTCCAGTCATGACCATTCCCCAGCCAGAGGGAAGGAGAAAGATGTTTAGGGCAAGCAGCTTAGTTTAAAGACCCACAATTCATACAATCACACTGCAGTTTACCTCCTATTGGCCCAAATTTAGTCACATGACCACAGCTATTTCAAGGGAAGCTGGGAAATATACTCTCTAACTGAGCAGACAAGAGCCCACCTAAAACTTAGGGGGTGCTGCCCTAGTCGGTTTGGCTCAGTGGACAGAGCGTTGGCCTGTGGACTGAAGGGTCCTGGGTTCGATTCCAGCCAAGGGCACATGCCTGGGTTGCAGGCTCAATCCCCAGTGTGGGGGTGTGCAGGAGGTAGCCAATCAATGATTCTTTCTCATCATTGATGTTTCTATCTATCTCTCCCTTTCTCTTCC
>NW_005353838.1:8682038-8707827 GCF_000412655.1 Myotis brandtii | reverse complement strand
ATTAAAAATAAAATAAAAATTATTTAAAAAAACTTAAGGGGTGCTGTTACTAGGGAAGAGGCGGGGACATGGCAATCAGGAGGAGAGTAGCCATTTCTGACACAGGACTGTTTTTACATGTTCTTTCTTTAAGCAATCAGGATTTGAAGAAATAGTTACTGATTCTCAGGCAGATCTAGGTTTTCTGGGGCCTAAAACCTACACAATCCAGGAGGAAGTGGTGTGTGGAGATCTTTTTCAAGAAAATCATACAAAACTATCTAACTCTGGAAATGTTACAAAAACATATGACCTTAGGGTCACAGTGCTGGGGCCCTCACAGGGCACTGCCTGGTCTAAAGGTTGAGCAGCTTAAGCCTCGTTAGCTTCAGGTTAAACCAGTTTATGCCTGTAACAGCTGCATTTCTCAACAACTTGTTCCTGCAAATTTATGAACACATAAAGCTGTGACTTTGCCTCTGAAATAAGTGGCTGAGTCAGTGTCGGAGACAGTCCGTGAGATTTTTACAGTAGCCAGCTCAGTCGGTCTGAAGCCTGGTAAGCCAGCTGGTGGTGGAGAGGCCTTTAGTGAGCTACCCTGACCAGTTTGTCTCTGCCGGCCGTAAATGAACACGGCCAGAACAATGGCTCAGAAAAAGCAAATGGTGCCCTGGCCGGTCTCTCAGTGGTTAGAGCGTCGGCCCACACACCAAAGGGTAGCGGGTATGATTCCCCGTCAAGGGCACGTGCCTGGGTTGCGGGTTCATGCCTCACCCCTGATCAGGCACATGCGGAAGGCAACCAGTTGATGTGTCTCTCATACAACAATGTTTTCTCTTCCGCTCTCTCTGAAAAGCAGTGGATTTTGCTTTTCAGAGAAAGCGGAAGAGCAAAACAGCAAATGGTGATTGTTTGTTTGTTTGTTTGCTTGTTTGTTTTGTATAAGCTGAACTGGAAGAGCTGCATCCCACTCCTGACCAGCACTGTGGCCTCGGCAGGATGGAGCAAGTACCCTCTACCGGCCTCAGGTCCAAAATCCGTAAAATGAGGAGCAGAGCGGGATCCTGCTTGGACCTCCTGCACTGAATGGAAGATTCTGGTGGAATCTTAGTGAAATGTGCCTCACCTCATGGGCCTCAGCCCAAAGGAAAATGATCTAGCATGAAAATGGTCACTTAACCATTTGCCTGGAGCAAATAACAACGCACAGCAGATACCAATTTACTTACTATGTACCCTCAATGGCAAAGAGAGCTGGTTGTATCGCCCACTCCTCCTGAAATGCAGGCATCTCCACTAGATATTTCCAACCGTGCACAGTTCTCCTCAGCACAGTTCAAAAGCTCATTCGTTCACTCATCCAAGAAGATTTATTTGCTATGTGCTTTATGTAGGTAGGCCCAAGGATGCAGGAACAGACAAGAGAAGGGCAGTGATATCACACACACACACACGCACACACACAAATAAACTGATTTCTGTGTTGACTGGCAGCTATGTGATTTCATTTGGCTAGTTGCAGTGATACCAAAAGCAAATTTTCTTTTTACCAAATCCTATCATATATCTTATTACTGGGGCATGGAAAAACACTACCTAGTATTTCCTATTTAGTGTTCTTAGAAGAGAATCATCTATCTTCCATTCTAAACAAAAGTAACTAGATATATTTTTAGTTAATATTAATATTCTGGCCATTAAGTTCCATGTGCTATTATGGAAATAATATATAATAGATTATTAAAAATAAATAAAAATGTTGTCCATAACCCACATGATATATACTGTTCTCAGCACTGGTGTTAGACTAACATAACTCAAAGCTAAGGATTTTGTGTCTAAACACAAAACCCAGAGGTTCTTTCTTTTGACACTCTTTTCTAAACTCTTATCTCAGCCTACTTTGCATTAAATATTTTAAACAATTTATTGTCATAGTCATACTTTTATTGGAATCCAAGTCATTTAAAAAAGTAAAAATGCTTTGCACTCTCTAAGATTCAAGATCCTTCAAATGTTAGAAAACTAACATAGACTGATAGAAATTGTTCACAGAAAATAATACATATGTGGTGATGTGAGCCACAACTAGCAGACCAGCAATAGCAGGATGAATTGAAGAAGCCAGCTAGAAAGAGAGAGCAGCTACCCCAGTAATAATTTGGGCAAATACAGGTAGTTATTTCCCAGTTCATTTCAATGTAAACAGGACCTTTTAACTCAAACTCCAATACAGTGTAATCCTTGCCTAGATTTCACGAAAAGAAGAATCACCCCACTTTTGCTTTTTCAGGCATGGACATTTTTATTTACCTTCTTTAATGAACCCTAGAATCATAGACGTCATGTAGTTCTGCAAACTAACTTTATAGCTGAAGACACAAAGGCAGAGAGAAGGAAAGTGACACATCTAAATTCATAGCCCATTGGAAAAACCAAGATGAGATTCTAATCCTTCAGACCAGGTTTCTCAGCCTGGGCACTATGAACGTTTTAGACCAGATAATTTTTTGTCATAGGGGGCTCGGTGTGTCTTGTTATCTATTGGACAATGTGCATCTCCTTCTGAGCCTATTATTTGTGAATAAATTGATTCCAGACTCTCAGCCGTCTCTAGTCTACTTCTTCTGATAGTATCAATGTGTGTGTTATAGGGTATTTATCAGCGTCCCTGGCTCTACTCACTCAGTGCCAGTAGCACCTATCTTCCCGTTGCCACAACCAAAAATTTCTCCAGACTTCACCAAATGTCCCCTGGGGGCCAAAATCACCCCAGTTGAGATCCACTGCTCTAGACTGACCTTGATTTGTCTACTGATTCCTCAATCCAAAATCAGTCCCAGGTATGCCCAGTCTTGCTTTACGAGTGTTCATGGCTGAGAAGCCATGCTTTTTCTTGGGAGGAATTGTGGTATGATGGAAAGAGCACATAGGATCGAGCACCTGGCAGATTTGGGGTTGAATTCTGGCTTTGCCACTCACTTGGATAATATTCTTAATTTCTCTGGTCCCAGCTGCACCCCTTCATTTCCTCGGTTATAAGTGGGAATGGCAATGTCTGCTTCCAAGGTTAAGTTTTAAATAAACAGCCTATGAAAAACCATGACTCAGTGCCTGGCACCCAAGGAAAGCACAGTAATGTTAACTCCTTCCTGCTTTGATACTTCAACCTTGAACCTTCCCAGTAATCACTGTACCAAAACTACTAGAAAAGAAGAAACATGGTGGTGCTGTGGTATAGATTTTGAAGGCTCAGGTTTGGAAAAGCTGGTCTATAGTGGAGAACTTTATGACCAAGTTTTCCCAGAAAATCTCAGCCTCCTCAGAGAACAGAGTCTACCTGAATTCCAGCTATTGGTGAAGCTAAGCCAAGAGGTGGACAACCAAGTAGCTGGGATCCAACTGAGAGCCACAGGGCAGAAACGTGCATATAGGTAAGATCCAGGCCTTGAGTCAGAAGCCTAGTAAATGAGTCCTGGGTGAATTTGTCAGGGTGGGGAGGAAGTTGGGGATTGAGTGACTCCCCACAAATTACAAAGATCTTATTTCTCCAGCAAGTCTTTCCAAAACAGAAGTTCCTTCCTTTTGGAAGCCTTTGTCAATGTTAGGACTTCAAAACATGTTGAAAACATGACTACCAATTATCTTTCATGGAAAATATCTGGAAAAACTTTACAACACATGGCAAGGCAACATGAGTCTCAAAACAACTCTTTAGAAAAATGATTAATGTTTAGTTAAGACTTCCAAGTCTTAAAATTTTATTTAGCTCATGATGTCTTATTAACTGTTGGACAATGTCCATCTCATTCTGAACCTATTATTTATGAATGAACTGATTCCAAGCTCTGAACTATCTCCATTCTACTTCTCTTTGCAGTACCAATTAAAAACATGTGAATAATGAAAAATAAAAATTAATCATTTAAGTTAAAATTTTTATTTCCAATTCATTGTCATTGCTTTTAAGTTTGAACATTATATTTCAATAGAATTAAAATGCCATGTACTTAAAGATATCTGTAACAGCTTTATCTGTGATAGTACCACCACCATCACCAACACCACCATCAATAACAAAAGCCTGGAAACAACCTAAACCTCTGTTATGGCTTGAATCTTATCTTCCAAAAAGGATATATTGATGCCTTAACCCCCAACACCTAAGAATATGACCCTTATTTAGAAATAGGGTCTTTGCAGATGTAATCAAGTTAAGATGGGGTCTTTCAGGAGGCCTTAATAAAATATGACCGTTTTCTTTATAAAAAGAGAAAACTTGGACCCAGACACAGACATGCACAGAAGAAAGACTACGTGAAGAGACACAAGAAGAATGCCACGTGAAGATAAAGAACGAAAGTGATATCTACAAGCCAAGAATTCCGAAGATTTGCCTGCAAACCACCAGAAGCTAGAAAGAGGCAAGGAAAGGTTCTCCCACAGGTTTCAGAGGGAACGTGGCCCTGCTGACACCTTGATTTTGGACTTCTAGCCTCCAGAACTGTTTTAATTAAAATAAATGTTTGTGTTTTAAGCCACCCAGTCTGTGGTGCTTTGTGTGGCAGCCTTAGGAAATTAATACAACGTCCAATAAGAGAGGAATTAATTTACAATGCATCAAACTCAGGAAATAGTTTATAACCACTGAAAATTATCCTTTAGACAGATTTAATGGATAAATGTTTATTATAGTATAAGGGATAAATGTTATAGATGATGAAAGAATAGATCATAAATGCCATGTACTCTGAATGTAATAATATATCCGTTACTGGGGTGATACACTGCAAATATTAAACTCATGTATTTGTATATCCCACTTTAAAGCCTGTCCACTTGCAGCCTTTTACTTTCCAGACTAACCCAATGCGTTTATTGTTCTGGGGGGGAGGGTCATATCTAAGTAGCATGGGTGAGGGGTGTAGCCAGAACAAAGAGGCTGTGGGTTAACGTTCAGCCTCAGAATCACTTTTATTTTTTCTTTAATGAGAGGTTGCTTTTGAAAGTCAGACAAGGTTGAAGGAGAAGAGAGTATCTAAATAACAAAATGCTCTTGTTAAAATATCAAAAGTGAGCCATGAAGACCGTAGTTTTTTTTTTGAGAGAGGTTCCTACCCCCCAAGAAAAGGAGGAGAAGCTTGTTTGATCTGTGGGAAGGAAGGCTAAAGGGAAAGGGCTTTGGCACCACCTCATACTTGGACTCTCTAAGTATTGGCCAACACCAAACCAGAGGCTGCCATCAAATAAATCCTGGGCCTACAGCGTGAGCAGTGAAAGACGGGCCTTCCTGAGTCACCCTGGAGTCGGTGTGGCTTGGATGGGAAGTTCTTGCCCGCCCCTGAGGGAAGACACACATGGTAGCAGCTGAGAAACAGCTAGGGGCCCTCCGAGGTGAGAAACAAAATGGAAGGGCTAGCCCAGCAGCCAGAGGTAGCATGTAGCACAGACTCAAAGGGCCACAGCACCAGGAGTGGCAAGGTGAGTGACACCAAGTTCCTAGGGGAGACCCCGGGCCTTGCCCACCCAGACAGAAGGTTATACCAGCTGTGGCCTCAACCGCAGCTGCCAGCCAACACTCACCATGAGGCCAGTTCCACCCCAGAGGTCACCCTTCTAGGAAGCCACCAGACCAACAATTAAATCAGGGACAAATAAGGATCTAAGAGACTCTAAAGACTCCAGGATCCTCGTCTCCTGCTATCTTCTCTCTCATATACCCAGATCCTCTGAGAGGAGGAGGACAAGAGCAGGCCTGAGAGCCCATTCTATCTGAAGCATCTGAACATCTATAGAGACTGTTCAAATGGTTGCCTCAGACTAAATATACCCACTAGCAAAAATCTAATTTTAAAAATTTTCCTGCTACAAAGAAAAATTAAAATTTGTGAGGAAGATCAAATTGGTCTTATATAAATAAAAAAGCTATATATATTTTCTAACATCTGAGTATATTATGAGAAAACTTGTGACCCTAATACATGGGTAAGTAGATAAAGATTAAAAGGAAATACCCCAAATAAAAATAACTTATTTTTTAAAATATTTTACATTGTTTTAATTTTTTTTCAATCCTTACCCAAGGAGGGTGAGAGAGAGAAAGAGGAAGGGGTAGGAGAAAGAGAGAGAAAGAGAGAGACATAGATTGGTTGTCTGCCATATGCACCCTGACCAGGAACCAAACCCACAACCTTTTGGTGTATGGAACAATGCTCCAATCAACTGAGCCACCGGCCAGGGCTACATTGTTTTACAAAAAGAACATCATGCCTAGTCTCTGTCTCTGAAAAAGTTTCAACAGTTGCTGCATATAGTATATTTACATTAGGAGTCTAGATTTTTGGAAAGTAAAAATCATTCCAGCCAAGGCCTGGCTCTCATATAAAGGCTTCAATAAAGTAAAAGATGCAGAAAAAAATCTTTCCCTTTATTAGTCCTCAATTCATTCAACTTTCTGGATCGACTGTGAATAAAAAAGGGCAGAGTAATAGAAATAGCTCAGAAAATCTTCCCAACATCATTCATTCCCACTCGTCTGCTGATAACCTGCAGATACCATTTGCGAACAGCAGTTTTTCTCAGCTCCTCAGAGCCAAACATGTTCCCAAGAGCCCGTAGAGCCGCCACCCAGGTCCTGCCCCACATCTGTGACCACTTTTCCCTTCACACACTTTTCAGAGCTCACATGGTGTCTCCCAAAAGTAATTCGAACATATGTGAAAGAACTGTCTGCGTGTTTTTGTTTTCTCACGTCTCTCTTATTTAGAAGCAAGGCCAGCTGTCCCTTGCAGGTTGCCTGGGAAGAGGGTCGGTCTCATGACTGGAAGTGCTCGAGGCATGTGGTTTGAAGGGTGCGATGACAGGGCAGCCTTCCTCCCCAGAAACATCTGCTCCCTCTGTGCATCAGGTGCCGGAATCTTAGCATCAGGGACTCATTCCACTGGTCTTTCAAATGCCTCTGCTTTCAAGAATTGCCTCTTAAAATGAATCCACTAACCAGCAGAAATAACACCTTCAACATTTGTCAGCTACCACTCACCCAGGGTTGATCAGCCAGCTGTGTGCAAGGCCCTAGAGGACAGGAGCCAGGGTAAGTGCTGGAATGGAAACAGAATCACCCAGTAGGTGGGGAACAGAAGGAAAAAGAAATCTAGGGATGTCTACCTCACTCTTAGGAAGTAATCACAAGAACAACAGTTACCATTTTAAATGGCCTCTGTATGCTTGGTACTTTAATACTGTACCTCATTTAATTTTCATAGCAATCCTTTGAGGTAAGCATTTTTATCTCCAGTTTGCAGATGATTAAAATGATGCTCATCCCCAGTCAAAGCACACATGGGAGACAACTGATCAGTGTTTCTCTGATCAGTGTTTCTCTCACACATTGATGTTTCTCTCTCTCTCTCTCTCTCTCTCTCTCTCTCTCTCTCTCTCTCTCATCAATAAAATATCCTTGGGTGAAGATTGAAAAAGTAACAACAATGTAATTTGCTCAAGGTCATTCAAGTTGCGGAACTGAGTTGGAATTCAAGCCTGCTGATTCTAAAATCCATGTTCTCTCCTCTATTCTGTGTGTGTGGTGTGTGCAGGTGCACAGACACTATTGGTAGGTTATTTAAAGCTATTTGTTAAAAGCATTAACCCTGGCACTTCTACTTTTTGAATCTTGCTGTTATCTTAAGGGAAAAAATCATAGATAAATACAAAGATTCTGCTAGAACGTTAAGCTATTAGGCACTCGAATATTCAATACTGGGTGATTAATTCAAAACAGTATGTTATTTTCATATAATAAACCTGTGAGGCAACCATTACAATGATACAGAAGAAATGGAATGAATCTAAGAGTTCACAGTATGTTGCTAAGTTTGTTCATTTGTTTGTTTTCAGCATGTGTTCTGATTACTATTGCTACATAGCAAAGCACTCCAATTATTCCATTTTGTTTTTCTCAAAAACTTATAGGTCAGGAATTTGAGACAGGCTCAACAAGTCAGTTCTTACTTGAGATCTCTCAAGTGATTGCAGTAAAATGAAAGCGCAGTCACCTGAAGGCTCGCCCGGACTGGATATCTAAATGGCTGTCAGCTGGGAATGAGCTTGGGCTGCGGGAGGCAGTGTCAACACGTGACTTCTTCATATGGATTGGCCTCCCTTACAGCGTGGGGGCTTCAGGCGGCTGAACCTCTTGCATGGTGGCTCAGGGCTCCAGCACAGGTATCAGAAGAACAAGGCAGAACTGAATCATCTTTTCTGACCTAGCATTGGAAGTCACAATAAAGTCACTTCCGCCACATTCTATTGTTTGGTTAAAAGTGAGTCAGTCACAAGGCTGCTTGGGTACAAGATGAGAGAACAATGAAAGGAATGTCAAGTAATCTGCTACCATTTTTTAAAGCTGCAAATATACTGAGTATGTGTATGGAAGGGGGTATACTTAATTTTTTTTCAGTAATAGAGAGCATGTTATTAATTTTTCTAATATAGTTGTATTTTTGTTAAGTTGATGTGTGGTAGACAAAAGATTATAAGGACATAAACAAAATATTATGAGTGTTCTCTGGAACTTGGATGAGTTTCATTTTCATGTTTTTTACCTGAATTTTTATATTGAATCTTTATAGATTTTGTGATCAGAAACAAATCAAATAAAAATATTTAATTTTTAAAATTTGAAATGAACTCTTAAATGATATTTTATCTCCATGTTCTTCACTAGCTAGAAACTTTCCCCCATATATCCATCTCCCAAAATCACCACAGAGCAATCTATCACACATAAAACCCTTGGGTACAAATTGCACATGAGTTCATACTTGTTTTCTTTCACATTCATGTCAGTAAATCTCCGTGTCTTAGACCACCAGTTACCTGCCATGCCTAGCTATCCATAATGAGCCTGAGACCACAGTCAGGGAAGGATACTATCCAGAAAATGATCATGGCCAAAGCCTTCTCATGCAACACCTTCAGGAAAACTCACAAGGACCCCTAGCCACTCTCTCCTGAATATGGCAATTTTTTTGACAGCTGGTGGAAATTTTTTTCTCTCATGGAACAAAAAAGGGATCTCAAATCAATTAGTAACATCAGCTTTTGAGAAGATTACTGGGGAGGGGGAAGGGGTGAACGGGTCAATTGGCTAAGTCTAACAAAAATAATAAATACTGCTTCTCAATCAAATGTGTGGTCCAGGACTGGGATGATCCGTTCATTTAGGCCTCCTTTAATGCCAGTACCAATTGCTGCAGACAGAATGAACAAATGTCTTTTACTTTGTGCATAGAGGTATGTACTAGACCAAAATATTCACAAAAGTCTCAGAAGCTGGACCATATTGCTGACCCTCTCTTATTCTTTCCTTCTCCCCTGAAAACACTATTAAAAAACTAAGGTCACCAGCTGGCGCATGCCATCAAGAAGTAAAGAATTTATGGCAAGAGTCCTATTTAATTACAGCTCAAGAAACTGATCCTATGGTTTTGCAGACCTTATTTATAAATTTTATTTATATCCCCAACTTTCAGGAAAGCAAGGTCTATTTCACAATCCTGCTGAAGGTCAGAGATCTGCCCCTGATGTTGAGCATAAAAGGTGTTGTGTAACACAGCTAAACGGATTACAGGCTGGTTTGCAGACATGGTTTTCTTCTCCCACGACCGCAGCTCTCCTACCCTGACAATGGAGAAAGAGCTCCATTCAATAAACATCCTCTTACAGCCAAGAGTACCTGTCTGAGGAGTGTGTACTTAATTCAGACGGCTGTGGGGAGCCGTTGAGGGCTTACCAAGAAGGAATGGCGTGATCTAAAGTATACCTTAGGGCAGTGGTCGGCAAACTCATTAGTCAACAGAGCCAAATATCAACAGTACAACGATTGAAAATTCTTTTGAGAGCCAAATTTTTTAAACTCCGTCCTTCCCGCTGCATTTTGACAGTCTGTTTGAGGCAGCTCTGCCTCTGTATTTTTGTTCATAAGTTTATAATGGTCTTTATTATCCATGAATGAGTGAGATCATGTGGTATTTTTCCTTCATTGACTGGCTTGTTTCACTTGTCTTGACTGGCTCACTCAACTCCTGCATGAATCGCGTGCCCCCCCCCCACGCTGCGTATCCCCGCCTGCACCGTGTCTCCCGTCACCAGACCAACCGACACCCCCCACTTCTTCTAATGCCACTTCTTCAAAATAGACTTGCCCAGGCCAAAAACCGACTTCTGCGCATGGGCCACGAAGTTTCAATCGCACTGGACGTGCACGCTCGCACGTGGTATTTTGTGGAAGAGCCACACTCAAGGGGCCAAAGAGCCACATGTGGCTCGTGAGCCTCAGTTTGCCGACCACTGCCTTAGAGGGATTAAGGCTGAAGTTAATAAAATAGAAAACAAAACTGTATGAATTGAAAACTGGTTCTTTGGAAAAACTAACAGAATAGGTAAGACCCTCCCAAGCTTGATTAAAGAAAAAAAAGAGCAAAACAGTAAAATTAGGGATGTGAAAAAAGGGGCATAATAACAAGTTCTAGACAGGCTAAAGGATTATAATAGAATATTACATAAAACTTATAGTGACATATTTGAAAACCTACAGAAAATTCCTGGAAAAATACAAATTTTTCTATTTGATCCAAGAAGTAACAAATGTGATGAGACCATGTATACAGAGAGTTATTGATGGGCCTCTATTGGGTGAACCCAAAAGATATTTTTGCATTTGGAGATTGTTTATAAGGCATAAGAAAGACGTGGGTGAAGGTCACTCTTACTAATATGGCCTAATTGAGTGAAAAGACTGATTTCATGCACAGGAAACCCCAGAGGAGGAGCTTTGAAGTGGAGCTGAGTGTAATGGGGACCAAACATGTCCACCCAGGGACTACTCAGGATGATGCCCTGGTATGCATGAGGAAAATAGGTTAGATTTCTTTTTATATTACCTTAACTTCTAGATGTTTGAATCATTTTATGTGTAAAATGTATTAGTACTATAGTACAAATATACTGAGTATGTGTATAGAAAGGTGTATACTCAATTTTTTTTTCAGTAATATAGATGAGTAACCAAAAGCATTTAGAGGTATATCCCTATAATAGCACACTACTCAGCAACAAAAAGACTAGAAAACAAACAGTCCCAATTGAGCACATCATAAGGCTTGTATTACTAAGAAGATGCAATTTCAAATTCAGTGATAAGTACATAGTAAATAACAATATTTTTAAAACAAACAATTATAAACTCTAGCAAAGACAAAATATTGAACAAAGTGGAAAATTTTATTAAGTTACACTACCTGGTTCAATAGATGAATAGCATTTGTATATTCATAATTATTTAAACACAATGCAAGTGTTGGCATAAATAAAATTCAGTGGATAAAGACATAAGAAGGTGTGTGCATTATGGAACAAGGCAAAAGAGAGGTAAAGCTTCATCTTTCAAGTGAGAAGTCAATGTGATAGACCGTGTCTGACATTGAAAAATAAAAGTAGTGTCTATATAAGTATGAAATAAGATGGTAAGTCCCAAGAAGAGGAACATTACGTTTGCCCTCAAGGAGAGTAAACACTCAAGGGAGAGAGAGAAATGTACAAAATTTATTTCCCAAAAATATGGGACCCAGAGGACATAGAAACTAATTCTGCCAATGAACTTCAAAAAAGACTTCACAGAGAAAGTGGGGCAGATGTGTGGGAAACTCCCATTATCCATTGTCTCCTTCTGTTCATAATGGAATGTACTCCCTGCACCCTGTCTCCACTTTGGGTTTTAACTGAGCACAACGTCACCAGAGATTCCAGCCTCCCTTCCCTCTAATTAGGGCCATGCAATTAAATTCTGCAGGGAGTAAATGTGATGCTTGCAACTACTAGATTATAGCCTTGTTTTCTACTAGAGGCCTGGTGCATGGGATTTGTGTACTGGTGGGGGGCATGGCCTGCAGGGATTGGCCCGCTTCGGAGAGCAGGCACTCATCCCGATCAGTGGAGCAGCACTCACCTTGTGGGAACACACTGACCACCAGGAGGCAGCTCCTGCATTGAGCATCTGCCCCCTGGTTGTCAGTGTACATCATAGCGAGCGGTCGACCAGTCGTTCTGGTCATTCTGCCGTTCGGTTGCTGGGCTTTTATTATATAGGATTGCCTATTTTGCCCTTTCCTGTGGGCTGAGATGTGGGTGTTAGTAGAGGATTTAGACCTTCTGGACAAGGACAAAACCTCAGAGGAAAGCAGAACAATTAAGTAGAAAGCCCCAGGGCCCTGGGTGACCCAATAGAACAGCAAGCACAGCCCATCCCCTAGGCCACCAGCTCAGATTTTTTGTAAAATAGAAATACAGGTCCCCTCTTATTTCAGTCACTATTAAAAGATCTCTGTTAAAGTATCCAAACCAATATCCTAAGTAATATAAGAAACCCCATCTGGAAGAAATTCATGGACAAGGTGCAGAAGGCAGAGGCAGGGGGGCCAAGAATAATGAATGTGGGGGCTGGAGTGGGGGTGCCAGAGAGGTGAATGGAAAGTTGCCATGCAAGAGTTTTCACTTTACCTTATAAAAAATTGGTAGCTATCAAACTTTCATTCATGTTAATAATACAAACTCTGTCATTAAAATTACCATGTAATTATCTGAAAATAATCTGTAATCTAATTCATATATTTTTAAAAAATACAACTAGATTAAATGCAAACTGTACAAGTGATTGCATACAATACTTGCTATCTCTAAAACTATCCTGGTTGGAACTAGTGGCTTTTCTACTATATCCAAACTGGTCTTCCTCCATTCAAATGATCATGTTAGAGTTTTGAAAAATAATCTCTTATTTTATACATAAAATAGGCATTTCTGGTAATAAAGTTATCTTCCCAGTTTTAAAATGTGTTTTATGAAAATATCCCTGCCTTATTTAACAATGTTTCTAAATAGTTTATGATGCTAAATAGAAAGTTTAACTAAGACTAATAATTCAATTGGAAAAAAATAAATGTTTAATAACTGCTGGTGGAAAGATTAGTTAGAAATCAGTACAGAAAAAGAAATTAAATCCACTTTACATAAGATAAAACAACACAAAAATGAAAATTAGAAGACCCCAATAGTAGTACAAAGGAACTTTACAGCAATTGAAAAACATTTCTGACAAAGTAGGTGCGATCCATTAAAAGAAAAATGGAAAATATATCCTAAATCAGAAAACAAAAGAAGAGATGGAATGAAGTTATTTGCATACATGAAGAAAGTTTAATATTTTTTAAAGTGATGTAAATCCATAATATTTTTACTAGGTAAATTTACAAAAAGATAGAGAACAGATAAGAAGATACAAATAGAAGTCAATGCTTAGGATAATATTCAGATTTCCTAATATTAAAAATGAAAATTGAAACAAATGTGACCTAGTTCATGTTATGATATTAGCAAAACTTTTAAAATTGCCTGTATCTTATACTATTAGAATTGTAGCATCCTATGTAATAAAACCCTAATATGCAAGTAGACTGAACTGTGGAACAATCAGTCGCTATGATGTGCACTGACCACCAGGGAGCAGACACAGGAGCTTCCCCCTGGTGGTCAGTGCGCTCCCACAGGGGGAGCGCTGCTCAGCCAGAAGCTGGGCTCATGGCTGGCGAGTGCAGCAGCGGTGGCAGAAGCCTCTCCTGCCTCCGCTGCTGGCAGGCAGTAAGGAGCAACGGGTCCCGGACTGCAAAAGCCCCAGACTGTGAGAGGGATGTCTGTCTGCTAGCTTAGGCCCAATCCTCAGGGATCGGGCCTAAGCCAGCAGGTGGACATCCCCCCAGAGGTCCCGGACTGCGAGAGGGTGCAGGCCATGCTGAAGGACCCTCCTGCCCCCCCCCCAGTGCACAAATGTCATGCACCAGGCCTCTAGTATTAGTAATATTTTTAAAGAACTACTTAGAAGAATATGAGAGCTCTACAATCAATCTATCTTTACACATACTAACTTACTTTGAGTAGCATATTCTCAAAAAAATACAGGGGTGGGCAAAAGTAGATTTACAGTTGTGAATACGTGCAAGAGTTTATTCTTGTATCATTATTTATTAATTATTGTATTATTTATCTGTATTATGTAAACCTACTTTTGCCCACCCCTGTATTTAAAAGCAAGAAAAGTTACCTGTACAAAGATGTTTCCAGGAATTTCATTCATACAAGCTTTTTAAAAAGCCCAATTAGCCCTAACTGGTTTGGCTCAGTGGATAGAGTGTTGGCCTGAGAACTGAAAGGTCACAGGTTCGATTCCGGTCAAGGGCACCTACCTTAGTTGTGAGCACATCCCCAGTAGGAGGTGTGCAGGAGGCAGCTGATGGGTGTTTCTCTCTCATCGATGTTTCTAACTCTCTATCCCTCTCCCTTCCTCTCTGTAAAAAATCAATAAAATATATTAAACAAACAAAAAAAGCCCAATTAGTAAATGGATAAGTAAATTTTGGTGTATTGTTATTGCTATTATAGATATTATATAGCCATTAAACAATATTGACATATGTGAAATTACATGCAACAATGTTTAAGTGAGACCCAAAAGTGTCAAGTAAAACCTAAATTATTTTGTGTACTAATTATATTCATGTAAAAATTACTTTTCTGCATTGAAAAGTATCAGAAGACATATGCAATTAAGTGGAGTTTAACTTTAAATGGTTCTTCATCTTTTTTCTGTAAAATGTTGACATGTAGAATAAAAAATAAAAGATTAATTTGTAAAGTTAAAAAAAAGTGCTTCTACCCATTTGTAATCACCTTGAACCACAGAGTAATAACTTTCATAAGTGCTACTTATTGTATAATGTGTGCCAGCAATTCTGCTAGGTTCTTTAAATACAATACTTTGTTTACGCATCACAGAAATTCTGCAAACTGAGAGTTACCATTCCCATTTTACAGATGATGAATTGAGGCTCAGAGACACTAAATAATTTTCCAAGTGTCACACACGGAGGACATGGTAGAGCCTAATTAAAATCTGGTTCTGCCTCCAACGTTCTTACTAAAACATTTTTTAATGAGGATCAAAATAACCCATCCTCACTGGGGAAGATACGGAAAGGCACAAATATTATTTAAGAGAAAAAAATCTATAATTCTACCATCCAGAGGCAATCACTCAATATTTTCACAAATTTCATTTTAATAGTTTTCCAGTATATTTTTTTCTCATAATTGAATTTATAGTCCATACATAATTTCATTTCCTGCTTTTTAATTTAACATTACATCATACTCATAAGCTTTAATGGTAGCATGATATACTATTATATAGATATTCCATCATTTAATTAAACATTCTTGGATGCTGCCCGATTTTCTCTATTATAAAAAGCACTGCAATAAACCTCTTTATACACAAATCAAGCTTGGCAAGAAAATCAATTAAAAGATGAGTACTTGGAATAAAGGGCATGGGAATTTTTAAGACTCTTATTGAATTTTACCAAATTTCTTTCCAGGAAGGTTGTATCTATTGAGCAGTGATTGAGGAGTGCAGCAGCGGTGGCAGAAGCCTCTCCTGCCTCCGCTGCTGGCAGGCAGTAAGGAGCAACGGGTCCCGGACTACAAAAGCCCCAGACTGTGAGAGGGATGTCTGTCTGCTAGCTTAGGCCCGATCCTCAGGGATCGGGCCTAAGCCAGCAGGTGGACATCCCCCCAGAGGTCCCGGACTGCGAGAGGGTGCAGGCCATGCTGAAGGACCCTCCTGCCCCCCCCCCAGTGCACAAATGTCATGCACCAGGCCTCTAGTATTAGTAATATTTTTAAAGAACTACTTAGAAGAATATGAGAGCTCTACAATCAATCTATCTTTACACATACTAACTTACTTTGAGTAGCATATTCTCAAAAAAATACAGGGGTGGGCAAAAGTAGATTTACAGTTGTGAATACGTGCAAGAGTTTATTCTTGTATCATTATTTATTAATTATTGTATTATTTATCTGTATTATGTAAACCTACTTTTGCCCACCCCTGTATTTAAAAGCAAGAAAAGTTACCTGTACAAAGATGTTTCCAGGAATTTCATTCATACAAGCTTTTTAAAAAGCCCAATTAGCCCTAACTGGTTTGGCTCAGTGGATAGAGTGTTGGCCTGAGGACTGAAAGGTCACAGGTTCGATTCCGGTCAAGGGCACCTACCTTAGTTGTGAGCACATCCCCAGTAGGAGGTGTGCAGGAGGCAGCTGATGGGTGTTTCTCTCTCATCAATGTTTCTAACTCTCTATCCCTCTCCCTTCCTCTCTGTAAAAAATCAATAAAATATATTAAACAAACAAAAAAAGCCCAATTAGTAAATGGATAAGTAAATTTTGGTGTATTGTTATTGCTATTATAGATATTATATAGCCATTAAACAATATTGACATATGTGAAATTACATGCAACAATGTTTAAGTGAGACCCAAAAGTGTCAAGTAAAACCTAAATTATTTTGTGTACTAATTATATTCATGTAAAAATTACTTTTCTGCATTGAAAAGTATCAGAAGACATATGCAATTAAGTGGAGTTTAACTTTAAATGGTTCTTCATCTTTTTTCTGTAAAATGTTGACATGTAGAATAAAAAATAAAAGATTAATTTGTAAAGTTAAAAAAAAGTGCTTCTACCCATTTGTAATCACCTTGAACCACAGAGTAATAACTTTCATAAGTGCTACTTATTGTATAATGTGTGCCAGCAATTCTGCTAGGTTCTTTAAATACAATACTTTGTTTACGCATCACAGAAATTCTGCAAACTGAGAGTTACCATTCCCATTTTACAGATGATGAATTGAGGCTCAGAGACACTAAATAATTTTCCAAGTGTCACACACGGAGGACATGGTAGAGCCTAATTAAAATCTGGTTCTGCCTCCAACGTTCTTACTAAAACATTTTTTAATGAGGATCAAAATAACCCATCCTCACTGGGGAAGATACGGAAAGGCACAAATATTATTTAAGAGAAAAAAATCTATAATTCTACCATCCAGAGGCAATCACTCAATATTTTCACAAATTTCATTTTAATAGTTTTCCAGTATATTTTTTTCTCATAATTGAATTTATAGTCCATACATAATTTCATTTCCTGCTTTTTAATTTAACATTACATCATACTCATAAGCTTTAATGGTAGCATGATATACTATTATATAGATATTCCATCATTTAATTAAACATTCTTGGATGCTGCCCGATTTTCTCTATTATAAAAAGCACTACAATAAACCTCTTTATACACAAATCAAGCTTGGCAAGAAAATCAATTAAAAGATGAGTACTTGGAATAAAGGGCATGGGAATTTTTAAGACTCTTATTGAATTTTACCAAATTTCTTTCCAGGAAGGTTGTATCTATTGAGCAGTGATTGAGAGTGTTAATCTTACAACACCCTTCCCATGACTAATATTATCTTTGAATCTTTGCTAATGGATAAGTGAAAATTTAGGCATACCATTCTTGTTTGAACTACAGATGGAAGTTGCTTTTTCACACATTTTTAAAATGCAATATTCTTCTTCAGAGGTTATGCTAATTCCCCTGAATTATTCCAGTGTTAGGCATGTCATGAAGCAATCATAAGCCCTTGAGCTTTCTATTACAACATGCTGCCTCCTCAAATAAAATGCATCTGCCATCTTTAGTTCATTTATTCACCAACCCATCCATGCAATCCTTAAACAACCTTGATGAAAAACATTTTGACAACAAGTATTGCATCTTTTTTAAAATATATATATATTTATTGATTTCAGGGAGGAAGGAGGGGGAAAGAGAAATAGAAACATCAATGATGATAGAGAATCATTGATCGGCTGCCTCCTGCACACCCCCTACTGATCAAGCCCAATAGAAACATCAATGATGATAGAGAATCATTGATCGGCTGCCTCCTGCACACCCCCTACTGGGGATCAAGCCCACGACCCGGGCATGTGCCCTTGACCAGAATCAAAACTGGGACCCTTCAGTCCACAGGCCGACACTCTATCCACTGAGCCAAACTGCCCAGGACACAAGTATTGCATCTTTAAAATATTCATCTTTTAACCCCACAGACTCTCTCCTAGTAGGGTGCCTTCTATGGACCTGTCACATTTGATTTGGTTTCTAAAGAAACTTAAGGAAAGTAAACCCAAGAAAATAGTTCTCATCTCTTGCTTTTCTTTGTCTCTCTCACCTCATTTCAGAAGAGTAAAACATATTACCAAGAAAAGCTGTTTTGAAAACAGTGGAAACTAAGCAGTTGGTACAACCTATAGATATGTAATTACAAGCTGTGTAAGGGGCTACCCAGTTGTGCTGTTATTTAGTTATTCTAGATTCTGTTGGAACTAGCTCCAAGCCTTGAGAAGATCCTAGTTCAGAATCTTTCTGATAGACAGATAAGTAGATAAGTGGGGTAGATAAAGAGTTGAGGTGATAAATAAGTAGATGATAGATAGATGATAGATAGATAGATAGATAGATAGATAGATAGATAGATAGATAGATATAGATAGCCAGACATATGGCCTCTGAAATATCAATAAATGATCATCTTACTTTCTAATTTAACAGCTGTCATATCAGTCTTTTTCAGCATGTTCCAGGGTTGATCTATCTGTAAACCCACCACCTGCCTCAGGTCTGCTTAATAGAGAGAGCAGATTGGTGCGAGCTAACTCTCCCCAATCCATGGTCATTTCCTCTGCAACACCATGAAAGCATTATCTATGTCTATGTGCATGTGTGCTGGTGGGGATAGGTGGGTTGGCAAGTATTCTGTAAGCCTTAAAGTGCCACAAACCAATCGGCCTTCAAGCCTTATATATCCAAGCATGTACACATTTGTTCACTTAACAAATATAATGGGTACTTAGCATGTGCTAAATTTTAGACATAAAATAAGAAATAAGAAGGATAAGGTCACTTTCTGTGTGTAAGGTCCTTGCACAGTGCTTACATTCGAAAGGAGAAAGACAACATGAGGAAACAAATGAATAAACAAGAAAATGTCAGCTTATGATAAACATCAATAGGCTGATATGGTAGAATAATAGGGGGGTGTGGCCAGTTTAGAACTTCTTAGCACTGATTTGGCATTCCGGCTGAGACTTGAAGGGTGAGAAGATGCCTAGGAACCAACCATGATAAACCTCCAGGGATGAGGGTCTCAGGCAACAAAGAGAATGGAGTCTGGAAGACACAGAGGGTTGACCAGTGTAGCTGGAGTGACATAGGGCTTGGCTAAGAGAAGAACAAGATAAGGGTTGAGAGGAGAACTTATCTTCTATGAGATCCTGTTGACGGGTTAGACTTATCTTTAGGAGCTATGGGAAACTGAAAGGCATTTAGTGTGAGGAGGACATCGGGGACAGACACAACCTGATTTATATTTCTCCTGCATGCACGGTTCTCTCCCTCACCTCATTTTTTGCTGAAATATAACCTGGCCAACGAGACCTCCTCTCAGCACTTTGTTTAAAATTGTGAACACTGGACCTTCTCCTTTACCGCTCTCATCACCCTTCTTCTGATCCCTTGAAACTGCTTGACCTTTTTTTTTTTTTTTTTTTTTTGAGAAATTTAAGCATAGTGGTAAGATTTATAGGGGCGAGAAGAAATAATATGCCCTTGGGTTCTAGGAAGCAGGCAGGCTCTAGTAGCAACTGCCTCCACCTTTTCTTTTTCCAGGACACTTAGCACCTTCTAACACACCATGCAATTCACTGTATTTGCCTTTTATGGTCAATCTCCCATGCGAATGTAAGTTCCATGAGGGAAGGGATATTTGTTTGATTCACTGACCCATCCCAAGAGCCCAGAATGGTAACTGGCACATAGTAGGCCCTCAGTGAGCACTTACTGATCAAATGAATGAGTTTACATGAAGATAATAATTTAGAGTAATAAATAACTAGCATGGTCATATTTCAAACCAGCTTTTTCCCATAGAATGATCTGAGAAAACCACACTTTCTCCACAGCAATGGAAGAACTTGGATGTACACTTCAGTGCCCGTTGTCATCACTCCATTTAATCAGCTCAGTGGCAATTTTCTTTCGGTATAAACAGCCGGCTTCTTCAAGGGGCAAAGAGCTGCCGTATGTTAGTCTGTGGGTCTTTACTTGTGCTGGCGTGTCATTTTACCTGGACTCTAGCAAGAGCATGAAGCAATGTGCATTTTATTGCTTGTGACTTCTTGTGCCTTACCGTATAGTCCTGCTGCCGGTAATAATAAAGGGACCACAAAGTCTATTCATTTACTGGAATGTACTACTCTGTGTTTTGCAGCTGTAGCTATCAATATTGTTGCATAAATTCACAGAAGTATATCAGATATCTAGCTACTACAGTAACGGAAGCTTCAAGCACAGATAATATAGAAAACTTGCAAGATTATTATATTTTATATTTATTATAAAATATGTTGACAAGTTCTGCTTTTGTACCTCATGATTATATATATACTAGAGGCCCGATGCACAATTTGTGCAAGAGTAGGCTCCCTCCCCGCCCCCTCACCCCACCAGCTGCCGGCACCAGCTTCCCTCTGGCACCCAGGACCTGGGCTTCCCTCGCAGCCCTGGCTTCATCCGGAAGGACAACCAGTCTAATTAGCATATTACGCTTTTATTATTATAGATTCACAAGCAAGGCAGGGACATAAAACAGGACGAGGATGACAAAGGAGCCACAGTGAGGCTCACGGACAAACAAAAGATAGACACCCAAGAGGTGTGGTCCGGACCCTCCTGTGAATGCCATTTTGTTACCCAGTGCCTACTTTTTTCCTCTGTGAAAAACAGAAAACGTTCTTGCCATGCCTCAAATTTTCTGGAGCAACCACCCTAGACAAAATTATAATCCACTTTAGGATCCCAAAGAATTTCATGAATAGAAACTAGAATTTTCGAGTGCCCCTGGTCCCAAAACACAGCAACTGATTTGTTCATCACAAGCACTGCTCCCGCCTTTCTAAGCATCCTCTGCCACGGGGATTGGCTGCCCAAGGCCATTCCCTTGTCTTTCCCTTGAGAAACCCCCCTGTTACTCTGGCTTCCACCCTCCCTCAGCCACAGAGGGTGAGTCGTGGTGGCCACAATGCTGGCCAGTGAGACACAGCATCTTCTGTGGGGCTTCTGAAAAGATCTTCATCACTGGTAAAGCGATACATGAGAGGAAACAGCCCCTTCATGCCTCTTGGTTGTTTCAGCTGAATGTGGTTGTGTCCACACAGTGCCTGAGAATGGGGCACCATCTCACACCCAAAAACAAAAGACAAGCTGGGCTCTAGCCAGTTTGGCTCAGTGGATAGAGTGTCAGCCTGTGAACTGAAGGGTCCCAGGTTCGATTCCGGTCAAGGGCACATGCCCAGGTTGTGGGCTCAATCCCCAGTAGGGGGCGTGCAGGAGGCAGCCAATCAATCTCTTATCATTGATGTTTCTATCTCCCCTTCCCTTCCTCTCTAAAATCAATAAAAATATATATTTTTTTAAAATGTAAAAAAAAAAAAAAAAGACAAGCTGGAATGTTGAAGATGGCTCAGCAGAAACACAGGAGAACCTAGGTCCATGATGATGTCCCACACTGTGAATTTCCTCTCCTGGAGCCACTCTGCTTCCGAACTTCTTGATATGTATAAGAATAAAGCCCTTTATGGGTATAATAATGTCATAGGCTGGATAATGCCCCCAGAGATGTCCCGGACCCAATCCCTGGCTTCTGGGAATTTAAGTTATAATACAAAGGGGCATTAAGGTTGCAGATAAACTCAAGGTTGCTAATCAACTGATGACTATCCTGGATTATCTGGTGGGCCCACAATAATTACAAGGGTCCGTAAAAGTGAGGGAGGAAATCAGAGAGAGGACCAGAGAGATGGCAGTGTCAGAAGGACTCAGTAGGACATTGCTGGGGGGAAGAGCCACAAGCCAAGGAATGTAGGCAGCTTCTAGAAGCTGGAAAGGCATGGAAACATATTCTCCCCTAGAACATCCAGTAAAAACACAACCCTGCTGACACCTTGATTTAGGCCCAGTGAGACCTGTGTTGGACTTCTAACCCACAGAACAGTAAGTAATAAAATTGTCTTGTTTTAAGACACTAAGTTTGTGGGAATTTGTTATGGCAGCCATTGGACACTAATGTGATGACCATATACTTTATTGTCCAAATATGAGCAATTTTTAGAGAGAAAGGAATGCTATTAATAATTTGAACAGAAAAATAAGGGTAAATTGCAAGTGTCCTGGGAACACCTCACTTTATTGTTTGTATCACTATGAATTGAGTTTTCTGATATTCGTGGCCCAGAATATCCTAATTATAGTGAACATACCAATGCATTCCATATATTGGCATAAATTCATTTTTGAAATGCTTTAATTTTAAGACATTAATTTCAACACACAAACATAGAGCCAACATCACAGAAATTAGTAGTTACCTCAACCAAACACCAGCTACATATGTGAAGGGCACCCTCACAATATGGTGAACCCAATCCCAAAGTCAGCTCAGAGTGTGGAGGGAAGGAAAGCGAGGAAGAACCAGTCCCCACTTTCAGAAGTTGGTCATTAAGTCGGAAAGGCAAATGTCACAGAAATTAAGTGCTTGATGAACTGATTTATAGAAGGAGCTGTTTCTTGGCAACCCTCAGAATGCTCCTATGCCAAATTGTTTTATTCCCCAAAAGCCAAGGGAAACAGAAAACTAGTATTCTCACTCCCTGGTATTCTCATTCCCAGAAGACAGGGACTGGGTCCTTACCCCTAAATGCAGTGAAAGTTCTTTCCCCAACATGAGCTAAAAGAAATAGAATGCAAAGGTTCATCTTGAAAAGCTCGGTAAGAAAGGATTTGGCGCATAAAAGAATGACAGTCAACTGTTGAATACAGAAAATTTATATGTGCATTAGAACCTCACTTAAAGAAACTCTCTTTAATGCAACTTTACCTCTACGCAAGAAAGTAAGGATCAGTACCGGAATGAGCTTAAGGGAATTTCCCTTTGGTATTTCAGTGGAGAACAGCAGCAGATTTAAGAGGCATACGAAACCTGAAGGAATTAACTGAGATTATCTGTCTATGAAGTAATGCAAGAAGAAAGAGGTAAATTCAGGGGCTCCTGCTTGGGAAAGGAATTCCATTTCCTGGGATCACTGAAGCGGTGAAAGCCCTGTACACAGAGCCATCATTCTGGGGAAGGATCAGAGGACCCGGCTGCTGTGGCCAGTCTGGGCATCCGTGGGAGAGTGACTCCACTTACCAGTACAATTTCCTGCATTGGGAGGAACAAGGAAAGATGAAGGGAGAGGCTGTTGGTTTAAGATGTATATAGGAAGAGAGTCAACCTCCTATAAAGTCACAAAATCTGTCTGAAATCACAGATGACTTTTCCTTTTAATTGATTTGTTCAGGTGTATTAGAAAATTCTTGGAGAAAAGCGAACCACCCTTTGAAGACAGAAGGCAAGTCTGCAAAAGACTAAGCAGGTTAGGGAGCACACTGCTGAGGCTGTGAAGCTAAGGTTAAAGAATACGTAGGTATCCCATGCAAAATAGCTTTTATAACAAAGCAAGCATGTCCGTGGGGAACAAGACACCTGGGATTTGGTGTTTGATGTGTCTCATTTCTGTAAGAGAGGAAATCAGGGGGCATTAAGGATATGAATTTGATTGACGGAGCAGTTGAACACCTGGTATGACCAAGGCATCTGAGTCAGAATGATCCATTCTCTCCAGCTTAACTTCCACCTGCACCACCACAAAGAGAAACCACAGTTCCCATCTAGGTAATGACTTCTTCGCTTTTATAAACAAAAATGGCTCTACTCCATTCTGAACCTTCCTCAAACCTCCATAGCTTCCAACCATTGATCAATAGCTATTAACTTGCTCCTGCTTCTGAAGTATCCTTCCACTTTAGGCTTCCTTCCTTACTTACTTCCATCCTTCCTTCCTTCCCTCATTCATTTTATAAATATGTGTCAATATCCCAGAGTGCCAGACTCTAAAGGAAACTAAATAAGATCCAGTCTGATTCACATTCTGATGAAAAAGACTCTCTTTAGGCAACAGAATCAGAAAGATCATCCCCATTTCTTCGGAATCACCTTTTCCATGTTTCCCCCCATTGCCATCCTAGGCCAGGGCCTCCAAAAGTCATCCGGGGCTTTATCAACAACCTCAAGATAGGCTTTCTTTCCCAATCTGCTCTTCGTATAGGTACAGTGTAAATCTGGCTGCAACCCCAATTTGTCTCCCCTACCTCAGAGACCCAGTTACGTCCTCTCCTGCTCAGCAAATAAAGCAACACCTCAATTTGGTGTTGCTCTAACCAGAAAATATCCTCCCCAACCACTTCTATTGATCAGGTTCATCTTAGGAGCTTAGCTCAAATCTTAAAAGATCCAAAAAGCTGCCCTTGGCCAGCCCCACTTAACGCATTACCACTCTCATTATCTGTGATGTACTCTGGACATATGCACACAGGCATTTTTATCTTCTCTTGTTCAGGTGTTGCTATTTAATTGTCCCATGGTTCTATGTGTTTGGCTTCTTGCAAATTTTTTCCTTTTATTTCATATTCTCAAAGTACCTAATACAGAACTGTATTCATAATACATTTAAGATGTTGTTCAACAAATATTTGCCTCATCATTAATTAAATGTGGAAAAGAAAGAAATTTTCCTCTTCCTTCCCCAATTTATCAAAGTGTTCTATTTACTCATTACCATAGCAACAGTGCTATTTCAGACTCTCACAAGCCAAAAAAAAAAAGGCCAAGAGTCGCATTGAGTTCACACTGTCTTTTATGCATCCCCTATGACCATAGCCGCAGCCCCAATCCTGTCTACCCTAATGTCAGGAGCCCATGTCCAAGACTTGGAGAGAAAATCCATCACCCTCATCCACCAGACTCGACTCAACAAATAAGACAAGGTGTTGAGTGCTTTGAAGATGGCAAGGGCATATCCAATGAGGAGCACCTGGGACAATTTCACTCCCGTGTCTTCACTTTACATGGCACTTTCAGGAGCAGACCTGGGTGGCAGATACTTACCTGTGGCCTTTGGAGCCAGTGTGTCTAGTTTTGCAAGCCAGGTCAGCCACTAGCAAAGAGTGAGATGGGTAACATTACTTACCCTCCCTGTGACTCAGTGTCTCCATCTGTGAACTGGAGACAATACCACCTGCTTTGCAAGGTCACTGGGGGCATTAAATGAGACAACACATGCCAAGGTTATCACTTTTCAACATGAATGCCCTTCCCTCTTGCCCTGCTCTGCCACAGCACCTACCCTGCCCCTGCTCCTTTGAAAGTGTCACAATATTTCTCTCTGGCACTGGCCACCGTTTTATTCTCAAGTATCATGAAGTCCAATCTAAACTACTTCAGCAGAAAGGGAATTAATTGGGTCACAGCTGAAAAGTCTAGGCTTAGACCCACATCAGACTCAGCTGGGCTGGGGCTCAAGGAGGTCTCCAGGACGCAGCCTTGGCTGGGCTCTGCTCTCCTTCGCCTGCTGATGCCCTTCTCAGCTCCACATGCTCCACAATGGTAGGTGCTTCCTGCCTCCCAGGTTCAAGACCAGCAGGAAATGCCAGCCTTTTTAATCTTTTTAAATCTTTATTGTTGAAAATATTACAAATGTTCCCCTTTTTCCCCCATAGACCTCTCCACCCCCACCCCACTCCAGGGCTTCACCACCCTATTGTCCATGGGTTATGCATCTAAGCATACAAGTTCTTTAGTTGATCTCTTCCCCCCCCCCCCCCCCCCACCCCTTTTATATTAACTTTTTA
>NW_005353838.1:8669891-8681920 GCF_000412655.1 Myotis brandtii | reverse complement strand
GTTGATCTCTTCCCACCCCCCCACCCACAACCTTTTTAATCTTGACTTTTAAAAACAGAATTTAGATGAACTCAGATTGAAATTACCTGAGCCATGGACCCATCCCTAAGCTAATCACTGCAGTTGGGGGGATACAAAGCGGATTGGCCAGGCTAACAAGCCAACACCCATGGGAGGTACCACATTGCTGCACATCCTGAGTTTAGGAAATCTTCAGTTAAGGTGGCAGATCTCTGCTTTGAATTGGGGTGGTTGTTAGAGTCCAGATTGTTCTTGTCTGAGGGCCAGGAGAGGGGTACTTCTGAGCAAAGAAACAAAAAGAGGATTTGGGAGATCCCAGAATGATTTTCGAGGGCTTTTTGCTTGGTCAAATTGTGTTGATCTGGGTCATGGTTAAGTGCACAGGTTCTGGGTCCAAATCCTGGCTCTGCCACTTCCTAGCTTGACAAGTAATTTCTCTGAGCTTCTGTTTCCTCATGTATAAAAAATTATGAGTAATAATCGTCATCAGCAAGTAAAGAGCTTAAGACAGTGTTTGGCTTTGTAAGCCCTCAGTAAGGCTTCTCGGTTAATGGAGACCTTAGGAACAGAGCGCCCACAGCCCTGCCAAGGGCATTAGCACTGAACCGCAAGTGGATGACTAAAGCTACACACGGAAACCTCTTTGGAGAAACAGTGAACCACGCGTGGCACTCTGAGTTTCCGGATTCCCTATGATGTAAGCACGAAAACTTTGCGCTGTACTAAAAAGTGTAATTAAAATGTACTTCAAATAAAAATTTAAAAAAGAAAGGATGGTTATTGAACATCCCACTCCCAAGTGCCTTTGTTTGCCGAGTTCTTACATGGATGGGCATCTAACATGCATTTCATTAAACCAGGAAAGCTAGAGCCAGGCTAATTGCATACCTGGTAGCAGGATTCATTACAGAGGCCCCTTCATCAGATGGTGAGCGTGAGTGATTCCCCTTGGAAGGTGACCTGACTAGTATCTGAAAACACTCAGATGTCCCAGCCAGGTTGATGGAGGGCAGGAAACGTAACCTTTGACCGGGCAAGTGGTAACAATGTTGCCCTTTCTGCAACCAAGAACCAAAGGAATTAAAATTGAGTCAGTCACCAAGTAGATTGCATTTAGGGTCACCTATAAATCTCTCAGGAGCATTTACCAAAATGTTTACTTTTCTTAGTAATTTAAAACGAATGGGGAAAGCCTTTGTACCAAACATTGAAAACAGAAACTTGGTTCTGTCTTCCTGGTTCCATTCCAGCAGTTGGTCTTCACTTCCTCTCCGAGCACCCTTTACTGAGCACCTCCTCAACATGATAATGGTGCTGCAAATTACAGTTAATTCCTTCACAAATTAGATATATTTCTGCCCCTTCCGCTGAGTACGCTGAAACGATTCTCCAGTAATACACATATGTGGATGACACTGAATTTTGTACAAACTACAGCAGAAATGACGACAATTTGTTTCATGTAATTTACTTTAAATCTCCCTTTGTTTTGCACTTCCCTTTTAATAACATTCAGATTGGGTTTTGCAGTGCCACCAAGAATCTGAGTGGGACGCAAGGGACCCAATTCTGTGGTTTTTCCTGTTTGCAGTTATGCTGTTTATTCTGGGGAAGGGGGTGGGGTGTCGTGGGTGGAAATGTTCTTTTACAATTAAAACCAAGCAACTGTAAGTCTAAAAGCAACTCAAACCTGATTTTCAGCTTCATGCTGTATCAGAGGGTTTGGTCAGTCTAGGGTAAAGGTTTAGGTGGAATTGTAACTGTGTCGGACCTTCCTTTCTCAGATGCTCAGCATTGACCAGGACTACTTAAGGCCTGATGCAAAGTAAATGCAGCTTTCAGAATGCTTCCTACTTTGACACTACATCATGCTATCCTTCTCCCGCAACATATTGATTTTAAAATTGGCTTCCTGACATCTAAGTAATTGTCAATTTTTTTAATGGAATTCCTGTTTACTGCATATACATTCCTTTTTTTGTTTTTCCCCTTCTCTAAGTGAGGGACATTTTGAATTTCTCAGAATCATTCTTGTGTGTGTTTTTTTGTTTGTTTTTGTTTTGTTTTTTTTAATTCTGAGAATATGGGGGGGGGGTTAATTATTGATTTGAGAGAAAGAGAGAAACATCAATGTGAGAAATATCAATCAGTTGCCTCCTATACACACTGTGCCCAGGAATCAAACCCACCACCTTTTGGTGTATGGGACGACACTAACCAACTGAGCCATACCAGCCAGTGCCATTCTTGTGTTTTTAAAATAAGAGTTGAGATAAACAAATGGAGTTCTGACCTAGCCCCAGGAACTCTCTCTACTTCTCCACAAAGAGTCCCTCGGCACTCCTCGTGTTCATGCCACCCCTAAACTTTAACTTCAGAAATCCATGTAGCATTGGTCTACTTGTAAGAGAGATGATTCTTTGCCCTCATTGAGCAAACATTTCTGTTTGGGTTTTACATTTGCTCTATTAGGACAGTCCAGTTTAATTGGCCTCTACCTGCCTGGTCAACATAACACAAGCAATTTCATTTCCATCTAAACTTTATATACATTGTCAGAAATGAAATGCTATGTTGGTCTGGAAATTACTGGGGCTAGACAGGGAAAGAACCTGAGGGGCCAGGCTACTTCTCAGGGTATCCACCTTCTATTGATTTGAGTCATTTCTGAGAAGGCCTGAGATGATCTCTTTATTAGACACTCAGGTAGATGGAACTTTATCTGAATGTCCTTGAAGGTTGTAGAAGAGCAAGAAGGTTGTAGAATAAGCCACAGTGAGAGCTTCATCCAGAGAAAGCCACTCACTGCAAGGCCTCCTGCTGCTCAGGGCCCCCAGAGTTTGGCTTAGTGCTGTCTCTCTGTGGCTGTGCCTCATTGTTAATCGTCCATTCAGAATGTTTCTTGAGTGTTGGCAACATCCTCCTTAGACCCTGGCAACCACTACCCCTGCCCTGGGCTGCACAATCTAGAGAGCTTGCTTTGGCCCATCCCCCATTTTCTAAGCCATGCTCTTGGTACCCAAGACCCCAAAATCCCCCGTCCAAATGGCCCTGGAGGAGGAGGCAGAGGACTAGCTGTGGTTGGGTAGAAGGAGATAGAACCTCAGTGTAAGGCTGGGTTGTTCAAGGTTGGAAGAGAAAGGAGGGTTGGGGAACCAAGGTCCAGGGCCTCCACTTGCAGCTTTGCCTCAGGTCCTGCATGCAGGGATTGGATGGCGAAGAAGAGGGACTGTCCCAGCTCTTCAGAGCCTCCGTCCCAATTGGGAAGACAGATGGGGAAGAAGTACTTGGAAGGGTGATGAGTTCTGCAAATGAGAAGTATGAGGTGCTTTGGGAGCCTCTACTAGGGGACAGGGAGCCAGACTTGAGTGGGGGTGAGTGGAAGAAAGTAGGGATGTCTTCTGTGAGAAAGTCCTACCCACAATTTCCCATGTACCCAAGCCAAAATGTTCACACTAGCACTCAAATGTGCAATATCTGTAACTTTATTAGCATAAGTCTGATGGGCTAAAGTAACATTCTCTTTCAAGCATTCTTTTCCAGTTTAATTCACTTTTTTTCAAGTTCCTTTTAATTGACAAATATACCTTTTTCTCCTAACAGCTGCTGAGTAGTGTCTTAAGAGCAAGATAAGATCCATTTTTAAATAAAGAAAGTATTTTTTTTCTCATAAACTATAGAGTATAAAGTCTGCACCTTGCTACCCATTCAGGTGTCCCTTGACCCCCAGTTCTATGACCTTGGGCAAGTCACCTCATCTGTGTCCTGGAGAGAACACTGTCTATCTCAGAGGTTGGCATGAGAGGTAATTGGATGAAATATTTAAAAGCAGGAAGGACAGAGCCTAAACTGTAGAATGGGGTAGGTTTCGGGAACTGTTAGTCATACTTCTCTGTTCTCCCATTAACCTTAGAAACCCAGACTGGTTTCGAAAACTTTTGAATTTAAAAAAAAAGCCCAGCCAGTATGTCTCAGTGGTTGAGCATCCACCTATGAACCAGAAGGTCAGGGCTTCATTCCAGGTCAGGGCACATGGGCTTGATCCCCAATAGGGGGCGTGTAGGAGGCAGCTGATCAATGATTTTCATCATTGATGTTTCTATCTCTCTCTCCCTCTCCCTTTCTCTCTGAAATCAATAAAAAAAAATATTTTTTAAAAAAAGAGAAAGAAAGAAAGAAATGCTGTATTCTTCATACTCAACAATACTCTGGTTCACTTTAATGCTAAGAAGCCATGATTATGTTTTCTACAAGGATAGATACCTAATAATAAATACATACGTGCCTATTTAGAGAGGGACAGAAAGAGAGCAAGAAAGCTGCTCCTTCAAGGCAAAAAGAAATATAAATAGGGCAAATATCATCATTCAGATTTCTGTTTTATTTGCTACTAGTTTTGTAGTTTAAAGTCAGAGAAATGGATTCCTGACCTGGAATGGCAGATTTGGAAAGAAACTAAACAGAAGTCATTTGGTGTTGCCAGTGGTAAGGGTTGCAAACAAGTAAACAGATGCGGAAATGATGAGCATCGTGACATTACAGATTCCCTTTGAATGTGAACACTCCCCCGCCTTCTGTTGCTATCTGGAGTGTAGATACTCCGCACGCCACTCGTTCATCTTTGTTCCCCATCAGCCTCCTACTTTCTAGACTCTACCTCTTAGTTTTACTAAAAAGCTTTTCAAAGATGACGGTCTAGGATAAAGAATCAAACCCTGGAATTATCTGAGCTCCGGCAACACAGAAGACATAAAAATCCACAGCATCATAGCTCTCAGTGGGTTGATAAATAGCACTTTTATCCTCACCTTGGGTTCCCGGGGTGTTATGGTAATGTAACGTGCCACCTTTCTTTATTTACTGTCTCTGCCTCCTTTTATTTATAGAGACTGACAAAACCAGACATCTATATTTTTTGTTTTGTGTGGTTTTGGGGGGAAGGTGGATCTATAAATGCACTATTTTCAAAATAATGTAGTAAGTGCAGCCTAATAAAGGTTTTTTCCTAAAGGCAGTGTGACTACCTCCATAAAGTAAATTTAAAGATAAAAGCTGTTTGGAAATCTGTCTTGAGTTGTTGAAAAAAAATAATGGATGCAATAAATAAAATGTTAGAAAAAAATTTACTAATATATAAAAAACCACATCTATTCACACACACACACACACACACACACACACACACACGCACACACACATCCAGCTGTTTCACTGTCTTCTATGCAGTTTTCATTCTATGCATGCATTTCACAAAGCAACCTTAATTTAAATGCCATTGAAGGTTTTGCTTTCTAAACTTATATCCCCAGTTTTCTACAGAACAAACAAGTTTTGTTCATGCACTGTGAATCTATGTAATTTAATTACTATTAATGGCTTCAGTCACAATGATTTATATTTTGATAATCACCACCTTCTGAAGAATTCAAAGTTTTAAAAACAGCACCTTGGATAGCTCGTAAGCCCTCCTGCTCCATTTCTACAGATGGGAAAACTGAGGTTCTAAAGAGGATATGGGACTAGCCAGGATTATTCTTAGCAGATCCTGGACTGCAACTCCAGACCCAACCATGGCTTTCTGCCCAACCACAGCTGCCTCCTGACAGCCCCCAGAATCTCTGCTCCATCCTGAATGGGTGTTGCCGGGGGTGGAGAGCACAGAAAGATAACATCCTACTGGTCGCTTTTCCCCACTCAAGTGGACCAGGCAACGCTACCTGCTTCTACCAAAGGCTGGTTTGAATGGTCTGATCCTAATCTGACTACTCAGAATGTGATTACTTTTCTATTTTTGAAAAACTTTTCTGTATTTCATGGGAAGCTGAGCCCGGGGACTGGGTTCCACACAGTTGCAATCCTGACCATCGTGCGGTAGAATCCGAGGCTCTGTGAAGATGGTATGCACCCTCATGTAAATTTTACTGCATCCAAGTCACATCAAAGGACTGGGCCGTGCCTCTCCTGGAGGTAACTCCCTGGGATACCTCTTGGCGCTTTGGGGTGAGACAGGGGCCTGCAGGGAACTCAGAGCTACCTGACTTTTTCAGAGACATGGAGTCAAACCCAGAAGCCAAGCCATCTATAGACCAGCTCGATCCTGGGCAGCTGGGTCCATGCAGGAAAGGCTTTTCTCTGGGCTGACAGAACTCATGCAGCTCACACAGTCCCGGGGCAGGTTTCTGCCGGCACATGCCATGAGCCTGCAGAGCCCGGGCGTTAGGAGGGCAGGTGGCAGCAGGGCTCGCGGATCGTGGGAGTGCTGGTGAGTTGCAGTTTCCCTGAGTGTCCCCTGAAAGAGTGGTCCTCCTCGCCGGGGCTTCAGCTGCCCAGCTGTGGGCCAGGGAACCGGGAGCCCCCGCCCCCTCCCCAGCTGGCCCAGGCAGCCATCGTCTGCAATAATGTTTAGTAATGGCTGAGCACAGCTGCCTTTGAACTGACGACCTGGTAATCTGCACTAGAAAGGCCCGGATCCCTTGACAAATCCCTCGAGCCTCCAGCCTGGCCATTTGTTTGACTTGTTGCTCTTAAAGTTTCACATCATTTTCAACATGTTAAGCCACCACTTCAAGCGCATTATTGAGTCTGCGGGAAAAGGCAGCCCTGGGCCTGTGTTATTCGCCACTTGGCCCTCGTCCTTTTCTTTCACAGCTCGCCCGCCGGAGCAGGCAGGCATCGCGCGGGTGTCAAGATGCAGTGCTGCTTCGCTCATCTGAAGGATCCATCTGCTGAATAGCTACAGAGGAAGCAGCGCTTGAAGAAATGCTTTAGTGAGCACCTACATGCCCAAGTAGACGACTCTTCGTGAACAATAGTGATACAGCGCCCTGCGAGAGTTCGCAAACACACAGATGGCTGCTCCAGAACAACCAAGCATTTGTCAGGAATGTTAGACAGAGGAAGTTCTATTTCACTCACTGTTACCGCTGCCAGCACCATCCGTTTAATACAGAACTTGCAGACCCCAAAAATCATCTTACTTCTGCTTTATGAGCAATACTGCACTCGTGTGTGCTCCTGGAACTGGACGTATATAGTTACATGCTTAGAAATAGGCATTTCCTTCTTAGTCTTTCACCCAACCAACATAGGGTCATAACTATTCCATGAATCACATGTATGTTTATTAAGTATGTATTATCTACTAAAGAAAACCAAACATTGTATAAAATATGACCCAATTAGAACTCCTGGATCATTTCAGAATTTTAAAACTATTCTTATTGGCTTTTTTGCCACTTCCTATTTCTTTATGAATTTAAAGACAACAAAACTTATCTGAAGTCTGATGCAATAAAAAATATGTGGAATATGTCAGAACTGTGTTTTTCTTTTTTTAAATGGTTATCATTTTTTGCCACTTCCTGGTGCTTTATGGATGTAAGGCATTATAATCTTTTATATTCTATCCAAACTGACACCTCGCTTTGTGCCCAGTATAACTCTGCTTGAGGAATTCTCTAGTGGTGAGTATTTGGCAGCATTATTTTTTATCTTATGTACTGATATTTATGACAAGAGTGAGAAATGTGCAGGATAGCCAAATTCCTTCCTTAGTCCATAGACACACTTTATTCCAAAAGAAAAGTAATGTTTTTGCTCATGCTGTTTTGCAAAAGACCTAAAAAGGGAAGCATTAGGCAAAACGTTTTACTATTCCTTTGAGTTTGGGGGAAGAGGTATGAGGGCTTGTAATAAACATATGTAGTTATTATGCTTAAAAATGGGCATTTCCACCCAACCAACATATGATCATATGATCAATTTTAAAATAAACTAGCAATACTATGTGTTTCCAGTAGTATCTTAAGTTTGAAAGTTCCAGATTGAAAGATAACCTTCCTAAGCATCTTTTTCCCAAAAGCATTTGCCATGGTCCCTCACTGTGGGATCCTGGGGGAAATGAGTACAATTTCCCTGATCCCCTTATGGTTGCTAGACCTTACTTTCCACAGCCCATGATCTAAAAGCATATTTGTCTTTTTTCTTTAACTTATCCCCATCAGGTATTGAAGAACAGAAACTTTCCTCAAAGTAGACAACTTCAAGGTTAAATGGTTTAACTACTGACCATGCCACAGGCCAATTGTTAAGCTAGGACTCCCTGCCCTTTTTACTCCACTGTTAGGACTCAATCTAGAACCTTGACTAAAGACACAACAAGTCAGGAGGGTGGTCAGTGTTACTTTCCTGTATTTGTTCTGGGGATTGAAGGGGTAAGTGAAAATGAGGACTATTTCTGGAGCCCTTAGCAGAGAAAGTTGGATTGTACTTCCTATGAAGAGAAACATGTTGAATACAGAGGAGCTCTATATCCTAAACTGACAACTCTTTTTGCTAGTGGCTTTTTACACAGCAAATATTTAATAAGGAATCCTTTAATGATCAAAGGGTTTTTTCAAGTATCACTATTCTCAGGACTCAACAGGCTCTAACAGTTACGCTGTATTTATCAACTCGGGCTGCTGTAACACAATGTCACAGAGTAGGTGCCTTAAATGACAGAGATTTTTATTTGCACAGTTCTGGAGGCTGGAAGCCCAAGGTCAAGGTCTCAGCAGGTTTGGTTTCTTCTGAGGCCTTTTTCCTCGACTTACAGATGACTACCTTCTCCTGTGTCTTCACTTAGTTATCTCTCTGTCTGTGTTGTTTGTGCCTTAATCTCTTCTTCTGATAAATAGACCAGTCATATTGAATCACAACCCGTCAATATGACCTTTTACTTTAATTATTTCTCTAAAGGCCCTTGCTCACATTCTGAGGTACTGGGGGTAGGACTTCAACAATGAATTTGGGAAAGTTACACAATTCATCCCATAACATATGCTTATGAGAAACATGAGGTACCTCTTAAATGGTAATGTTTGTTTGGGTTATTCATCATGTTCTTACATTTTAAACGTAATGGTGATGCTAAGTTACTTATTGGTCTATGTGGTGCGGAAAGACAGAAGACTTGAAATTCAGGCAGAGTTTAGAAGATTTTCTTGAGACTATTAGTGAAGTACTTATCCTGTAGCTGTGAGATACAACATACTCCAGCTTATAACAGGAAGGGGTCCAAGAGGAGGTGCAATTTACCTGACATGTTTATATGTAGCCTAGTGAGGTCGAAGGAATAGTGTGGTAGAAATCAAGAGAGCTGAGTTTTACCCTGATGAGAAGGGACTTGCCTCAGGGCACTTGTGGCTTATTTCCTCAGTAAAGGGTAGCAGTTAAGAATAAACTTCTGGGGTCAGATTACCTAGGCTCAGATCTACCACCTATTAGCTGTGTTATCTTGAGAAAACTACTTAACCTCTCTGTCCTTCTGGTTCCTTATCTGTAAAAATAACAATAACCTACCTAAAAGGCAGTGAGATTAAATAATGCTCTATCTCCAATGCACTACAACAGTGTCTGTCATGATATAAAGCTTGGGTATTTATCACTTTTGTCTATAAAATGCAAGGGTTAAAAGAAATACTTTTTAAGTCTCTTTAGACCAGTGGTTCCCAAACTTATTTGGCCTACCGTCCCCTTTCCAGGAAAAATATTACTCAGCCCCTGGAAATTAATTTTTTTTTAAATTTTAATAGCAGTTACTCATGGCCCCCAAATGCACCTGTGGCCATCACCGCCCCCCTGGATCGCTGCAACGCCCACCGGGGGGCGGTAGCGCCCACTTTGGGAATCACTGCTTTAGACTCTAAAGCTAAGACACTAATGTTGTTATTATGTTTTATGATTTTCAAAATTTCTGCTTGGCACTTGCCAATCAACATTTGTAGACACTGTAGCACCTCAGGAGTAAATTCTCTTCATACTCTTTTATAATAAATTAGCTGTTTTATACTTTAGAGAATCAAATGCTCTGTCCATCACTTTACCAGAAGCTCCTGAAATTACTCTGTATCAGTTCTTCAGCATAATACAATTTGCCCTAAAACACAAATAAGGTAGTACCATATTGCTTTCTGCTGTATTTCTCTGTTATGCTGCAAAAGTTTTTCAGTTTGCTTTCATAATATTCAATATTTTATTGTGGGTAGGGGAAAGTAATAGCATTTTTCATGCTCATAATGAGGATACTAAAGCATTCTATGATTAATAAATATATCAGACCACTATGAAGGTGCCTTTCATTTAGAAAATCAAGCATTCAGAGACACTTTACCCTCAATTACAACTCTTTTATGGAAGTTGTTGGCAATTTAATTGATAATTAAGAAACATGATAGATGAACCATGGATTGGGAAGAAGAGGAATAGTAACTATGAGAAGGCAATGGGAATACTTGTTAAAAATATAGATCCCAGATCTTTCTTTGGAACTCTTGGGTGGGGCCAAGGACTCTATTTCAGTGAGTGACCCAGGCTATCCTTAAGGCTAGTCAGGTTTGGGAAACACTGCAATAGTCCAGAGATTAGATATGCAGAACCAGCCCTTGAGAAAAGAACCGGGGGGAACAATACTTTATATGAGGCCAGTATTACCTGAATGCTAAAATAAAAAATAGCACAAAAAAGAGCCTACAATCAAATCTCTCTCATGAACTTAGACACAAAAATCCCCAACAAAATGTTAGCAAATTGAATCCAATAATATATATATATATATATATATATAGAGAGAGAGAGAGAGAGAGAGAGAGAGAGAGAATATGCAAATTAGGCGGGGATGCTGTAACGGTTACGACCAGCTCAAAAGGAGGGGTCTGGCAGGGGTCCAGAGCCTGAGAGAACAACACGCAGGGAGGCCGGCCCCCAACCCTAGCCCCGCAGCCATGGCACTGAGGTGCTGGGGCCAGAACAGAGACACAAACCCACGGGGAGCCGGGTTTGATTCTGATCAAGGGCATGTGCCTAGGTTGCAGGCTCCTCCTAGGCCTGGGTCCAGGTCAGGGCTCATGCAGCAGGCAACCAATCAAAGTGTGCCTCTCATATTGATGTTTCTCTCTGTCTTTCCCTCTCTCTTCCATGCTTTCTAAAAATCAATGGGAAAATATCCTCATGTGAGGATTAAAAAAAAAGAAGAAGAAGAAAGAAATGTCATATTCTATGAAAGAGACATCTTGAAAATGCTTTAAAAAAGTTGTCATTTTTTCGTGGTGAAGGGACTGGAGTCAATGTTGATGAAAACACCTTGGCATCTGCGGCGGCTGGCAGTGGCAGCAGTAGCGGGGTGATGGGGATGGCACCTTCCCCTGATCAGCCTGGTTGCCTCCTGCAGAGGGAGCGGGCCTAAGCTGTCAGTAGGACATCCCCTGAGGGCTCCCGGGGATGAGGGCTCCAACTGTGAGAGGAGGTAGGCTGGGCTGAGGGACCTGTTCCCCAGTGCATGAATTTCGTGCACCGGGTCTCTAGTATAAAAATAATTAAATAACACAACAAGCAAAATTTATTCCAAGTATTCAAGGCTGATCCATTATTCAAAAAGTCAACAATGTTATCTAACAAATCAACAGGCTAATGAAGAAAAACATGATTATATCAACTGATGAAGGAAAAGCATTTGATAAAATTCAACATTTATTCATGATTTTTTTTAAAAAGACTCAGCAATCTAGAAATAGAGGAGAACTTTCTCAACTTGATAAGAACATCTACAAAAAATCTACAGCTAACATTATTCTTAATGGTGAAAGATTGAATGCCTTTTTCCCTAAGACTGGGAAAAAGGAAAAGATGCCCTATGTTACTGCTCTTATTCAACATAGTTAATTTAAAAAAGTCTTGGATGAAAAAAAAAATCATAAAAATTTTAGAAAAAAAATTTTTTTGTGACCTAATGCTAGGAGAAAAGTTCCTAAACTTGATACCAAAAGCACAATCCATAAAAGGAAAATATGATAGGTTGTACTTCATCACAACTTTAAAATTTTGCTCTGCAAAGAACCCTTTTAAGAGGATAAAAAGATAAGCTACAGACTGGGAGAAAATATTTGCAATATATCTGATGGACTCTTAAAATTCAACCATAGAACAGACTGTCAAACTACAGCGGGAAGGCTGGGGAGGGTTGGGGGGCG
>NW_005353838.1:8660098-8669878 GCF_000412655.1 Myotis brandtii | reverse complement strand
TAAGACACTGGGGGGTAGGGGAAGCCGGGGGAATGTCTAGGTGGGGGGAAAAAAGGGAGACATATGTAATACTCTTTGTAATACTTTAAGCAATAAAACAAAATTTAAAAAAATTCAACCATAAAAATCAAACAATCCAATAGAAAATAGGCATAAGACATGAACCAACAGTTCACCAAGCAGAATATACAGATGGCATATAAGCACCTGAAAATATGTTTAAAGCATTCGCTATTAGAAAGATTAATACTATAATAAGATATCACTACGCATCTATCAGAGTCAATGGCTAAATAAAAACAGTGGCTAAATACGGGGTTACTCTTACATTGCTGGTGTGACTATAAAATGATACAACCACTCTGGAAAACAGTGTGCAGTTTAAAAAAAAACAACTATATATGGAATTAACATATGGCCCAGAAAGTGTATTCTTGGGCATTTATCCCAGATAAATAGAAACTTGTGTTCACACAAAAACTTGAACAAGAGTGTTTATAACAGCATTATTCATCATTGTCAAAAATTGGAAACTATCCAGATATCCTTCAATGAGTGAATGGTTAGGCCACCTGTGCACATCCTTACCATGGAATACTCCTTAGCCATTAAAAAGGAACAAACTATTGATTCATACACAACCTGGATGAATCTCAGAAAATTATACTGAGTTTTTAAAAAGCCAATTTCAAAAGGTTACACACTGTATGGTTTTATTTTTATAATAAATATAAACTTACAAATAAAAATAAAATTGAAATATAGTTATAGGCATGAAAAAACATATTTGTGGTAGCCACTGGTTAAAGATGGGAGTGGAAGGAGAGGGGGTAGCTAAAGAGATAACATAGGGAGCCTTGTGGTGGTGAACAGTTCTGTGTCTTAATTATAATGGCGATTACACAAATCTATGCATGTAGTGAAGCTAAATAGACCTACACACACACACACACACACACACATAACTGAGTGCATGTACAACTGGTGAAACCTGAATAAGCTCTGTGGGTTGTACCAATGTCAATTTCCTGCTTTTGATATTGTACTCTAGCTTTACAAGACATTAGCATTTGGAGAAACTGAGTGAAGGGTACATAGGACCTCCCTATACATTTGTTTTATGCAACTTTGGGTGAATCCATAATTATTTCAAAATAAAAAATTAAAGAAAATAAACCCAACTATTTTTACAAAAGCTAAAGCATTCAGGAGTGTCAGGTTGGGGAGTTGGGGGGTTGGGGATGTCTTTCACTTTTTACTTTTTTTAAAAAATATATTTTATTGATTTTTTACAGAGAGAAAGGGAGAAGCATAGAGCGTTAGAAACATTGATGAGAGAGAAACATCAATCAGCTGCCTCCTGTACACTCCCTACTGGGGATGTGCCCACAACCAAGGTACATGCCCTTGACCGGAATCAAACCTGGGACCCTTCAGTCCGCAGGTCAACGCTCTATCCACTGAGCCAAACCAGTTAGGGCTTTCACTTTTACTTTAAACACTTCTATAATTGGTTGAGGTGAATATGTAATAAAGGTGCAGATCTTGGTGGGGGGTGGGGAGAGACACAGATTTCTCATTGAGGAAGTCTGGAGTAGAACTTAAGAATTTACATTTTTAATCGGTTTCAAGGTGAGCTGCTGCTGCTGGTCTGAACCCACACTTAAAGGAAAAGGGCTCCTTAACCTAGTGGTTCAATAATTGCAAAACTAATCTGAGCCATCATTTCAAATTTCACAGAAGCCATTTCTCTCAAATATACAAATATAGACAAATAGTTAATATAAAATGTCTTTCAACTCAAACAAATGGCTACTCAACCTGGTCCTGGAAAATGAATAAATAAGTTGACTTAAATTAAAATGAAACACAATCAGTCTGTACAGGGAGATATCCCCATCTAATCTGTATCATAAAATGAGTCAATCCTTCTGAAACTCTAGACAGAAGCAGCCTTTGTAAAAATCTCCTGCTCGCCCTCAGCATGGTAACCCAGAGCCTTGTATTTTTATATCTACCTACCACCCAAAGGAGGGATGCCCACCATCTCACAGATAGAAGCGGAATGTAGCTCAGTAAGTAAAATGTCACTTTCTTTTCCAGTTCCTTTCTCAGTCACATTTCACACCCTCTTCTCAGAATGTTTATCACCACCAAGAGCCATATTTCTGTGTGAGTATCTGGCAAGTGACTCCCTGCTGAACAGACAGGGAGAAGCCCCGTAAATCAGTCCTGCAGTCCACATGCTGCCTTCCAGCCAGTCATGGACCCTTGAATATTCTTCAAAGCTAAGTACTTCAGAGCAGCACTCTTAAAAATAAAGACCCAGTTACTCAGAACTGGATGGCATTAGAAATACACCAAGTCCCCAAGTTAGAGGAACCCTGAGGGGCTGTGAAGAGTGCCCTGGGCTTTCCAGAGCCCTCATCAGCGCTGACCCAGAGAGTTTAATGGAAACATACCTGTCTGCAATGCCAGCCTTCTCAGATGTAAGAACAAGGTACCCACTGGGACACCAGGAGAAGCAAATAAAGTACAAAACCATGAGTCAGTAATTATCTGTAAGAGATCATGGCAATTCAATGTAAGGAAGCTTGGCATGTCTGCCACACTCTTACTCTTAAAAATAACACAATTTGGAGCATGAACAAATTTTTCTGAATATTGCCACCTTCTTATAATTCAAAGTATGTTCCTCAGAGGAGCAGAATTGCATCACCTGGGAGCTTCTGCAAATTGAGACTCTCCGGACCCACCCAGATCCACCAATCAGAGTCTACATGATAACAAGATCCAAGCTGACTTATGGGCACCTTGAAGTTTGAGCAGCTTTGGGGTAAGGTAGCCTAGTGCTCATCTAGCACTGATTCTCAAACACACACACACACACACACACACACACACAGCTTCCAGATCACATGGTAGATACTCTTACAAGTCAGCAGTCAAGGATCATTAGACTTTTAAGAAACATTTCTACAAAAGAGGGAAGGGAGGGAGGGAAGGGAAGGAAGGAACAAAGGAAGGAAGGAAGGAAGGAAGGAAGGAAGGAAGGAAGGAAGGAAGGAAGGGAGGGAGGAAGGAAGGGAGGAAGGATTAGATGGACAATGTAGATACAATGTAGAGACAGAAAAAAATTGAAAAATCAGTAAGGTCCTCAAAAATATGTTCTTTTTAAATACATATTCAAAGAACAGTGAATAGTTCTTAGAAATTATAACCACTGAAATGAAGAGGGGGGAGCAACAGAATGACTGGAAGACAAAGTTGAGGAAAATTCTGAAAAAAATAAATGTATGACCGTGAAGGAAATAAGATGAAAATTTAGATAATTTCTTCAGGAAGTCCAGCTTTGGTTATAGCAGCTTAACAAAGAAAGTACAGGAAAGAGATGGGGAGGAAACCATTGAAGAAGTAACAGTAGAAAAGGACACAGAAGAGGAAAACATGAGGTTCCATATTTGGGGGCTAAAGTATCCAACATACTAAATGAAAAAAGACTGATTTCAAAGCTCGTAGTCATGAAATTTCAAAACTATGAAAACAATGAGGAAATCCTGGAACTCTGATGTAAGGCCACATACAAAGGATGGCATAGGAAACCTTAATGGCAAAATTGGAAACTAGAAGACAATAAAGCAATGCCTCCAGAAGAGGGAATTATTTGCATACTAGAATTCTATTCTCAGCCAAACTATTGAACAAAGGTAAGGATAGAATAAAAACATTTTTGGAAATGGAAAGACAAATAATTATCTCCTCTGCATTTTTTTTTTACTAGGAAGCTAGTAGACTAGACACTTCCCAAAGGAGTGATAAAACAGGAAAGAGGAAAATTTGGGGTCCAGGAAACAAGGGATCCAGTACAGAGAAAAGCAAGGGAATGTACATGATGATGGTAAAGGGATCTTCTAGGGCAGCAGCCATGAGCCAGTCTAGACTGGAGCAAGGTGAAAAAGGCATCCAGGAGAGATGTATCTAAGAAAAAAACTATCTGATTTGTTTAATTGTCATCAGAGAAATATACCCATTTGGCCCAAGATTTGGGGTTAAACTAGAGCAAAAACAGAAAACTAAGCAAATGAAAAAGAGAGAGTTATTACTTTCAGGAGAAACAACAAAGTAGACAACAAAGGAAAAGCTATCGTATTGTACAGTTCAGTTGTAAAAAAGATGTACTTGGTCATAGACTGAATATTGATCCTACTAAAATGAGTGAAGGTGTCAGGGAGGAAGGGTGTGAAAGCTAAACCTCATTATTAAAGGTAGGAAATTAATAGGTAATACCGAAAGCTGAAAAATAATTTAATCATAGGGTAAGGATGTTATTCTGAAACACGATCACAAATACTAGAAGAACAAGTTAGAAGACTGAAAAGTGGTTACACTGAAGATGACTCAGGAGAGAAAGATTGAGTCAGGGGCTGCTGCTCTTAATTTTAAGCCTTGAAAATAATTTTCCTTTTAAAATTATATCTATGTACACCTTTTTTAAAAATATTTTTTATTGATTTCAGAAAGGAAGAGACAGAGAGATAGAAACATCAATGATGAGAGAGAATCATTGCTTGGTTGCCTCCTGCACACCCCACACTGGGGATCAGGCCCGCAACCCGGGCATGTGCCCTGAATGGGAATTGAACCGTGACCTCCTGGTTCATAGGTCAATGCTCAACCACTGAGCCATGCTGGCCAGGCTATACCTTTATAAAAGTTTAAAAAATAAAGGGACAAAAATAAGCAGAATCAAGATATCAAAATAAATCCATATTTTAGAATCAGATGCATTTATGATAGTGAATGCATATTTCATATTTAATGACAAAACATGTTAAACAGTCTTTCAAGTTTTACAATTTCAAGTTAATAAAATTTTTTAAGGAAGAAAAATGAGGGAATTCTAATGGAATTATATAGCCACAATATTAAAAAGTGCTTCTTAAGACAGTTTCAATACATTAGGTACATTTTAAAATCTTAAGTATTTTGTATTTTTAAAATAACACACATCAATCACTCTTTCCCAAGTATGTGTTCATTGAGAAACAATACTGAGTAGATGATATAGTACAAGATCTCCAGTCCCCAGAGGTTTAAAACATTTATTTCCCATGTTTTCCAGATGTCTATGTTGTAGAATTCTTCATTGATTTTTTTTTCAATTCACTATTTGAATAGTTTTTCCCATTTGTAAACATGAGTATCCAAACAGTAGCTCACAGCACATTTCAGTGTACACATATAAACATTTCAGTGGGACAGAAAACTGCACTTCATTCAAACAACAGATTAGGGATAAAATAGTGGTTTTAAGGTTGTTTCTGACATTTAAAAAGGGTAAAGTATTTTTTATTCCTTTGCTGCCTGTTGTATCTCTAGATACCTAATAATTTTGAAGAGAAGATCCCAGCATGTTATATACACTGAAACCCCCTCCGATAGCAAAGTGAGATTTTCCTTTCTATTTTTCATTTCTGGATGCTGGCTACAGTCAACGATATAATTGTGCTCTCGTATTGATTTTCTTATAAAATGTATCCTTGTTAGATTCATTGATGACTATACATTACTGAGGCACCTGATAAAATTTCATTGTGTTATTACCACTGCACTGGAAATGCTCTTTGCTCGATGAAAAGAACGACTTTTAAGGTGAAGATGAAACTGCGTTTAATGCAGAATTCCAGAGAGTGGCATCCTTACTTGAAAACTAATCAAGAACTCCCACCCTCAAATCCATTCAGTATTATTCTCTGTTGAGAAGATGCACTATATCATTCTAACTTGACCTCAGTTTTCCAATTTTAAGAAAAGATAAATTTCCCACTTTAAACACTTACCCACTGAAAGCTTTAAGTTCTTCAAAAGAATCCTGGTTCTCTCGGGGTGTCCTGTGTGCTGCACCCCCTCTATCACGCTGGATAGACTTTGGTGGCCTGTACCTGGTTAACTGAAATTGATTTGGGTTAGAAGATTTGTTAGAACAACTCAAGTCAAATAGTGACTTTGTGTTTGTAAGGTTGCACAAATATATAACCCATAGTTCTTTTTCCTTTTTCCTTTGGGGGATTATAATAACAACAAGCCCTCCTTTTTACTAAGAAATACTAAAATATTCTCTTTCATTTTTATCAGAATTCTAGGCTTCCTGAAATTCCTAAAGCTCCCCACTGACAAAACAAGGGAGAATACATTTTTTAAAGTCTATTCAACCATTATAGATTATTTCTAAGGAGTCCAACTAAAAAGAAAATAGCTAATACTGTCACTTAAAAATTTGATATGACATACTCTTATAAGATCATTTACTTTTCAGTTAAATGCATCTCAGCCTGTGCCATTCCTGATGATGTAGATCATGGAGAGTCCATTTTAAAAAAATAAAATTTTCTTCTTGGTGAAAAATAATTTTAAAAATCAATTTCTCATTTAAAATTAGAATCATTGTTAATTTTAAATAATAAAAGTATTCAGAATTCCACATCGATTAGATGACAGCAAATTTATGAATAAACTTAATTTTAAGGATTAGGACACAAAACTAGCACTTTGCTACATAAAGATGGTGTCAGATACCACAACACTTCCTAGTTCAGTCTAACCTGAACTAGAAACTATTTTAAACCCATCTTCTTATTTCTTTAAATCACGTGCAATAACTCAGCCAGCTCACAAGGCACTGCTAAAAAGAAATATTTAGGGGCCTGATTGACAAATAGAGAAATAATTCGTAATTAGCATGTCAATTGCAAATGACTGGCTGCTTCCCGGGACTTAAAATAACATGTACACTAAACTGTGCTTTGTAGAATGTTAATTTGTTTAGCAATTTTTTTCTCCAGGCTAGAAATAAGAGCCCAGTTCTTGTCTTGGTTATCAGAGCTCTTCTTACAGGTAGCACATTGGCGAGGTTTTCAAATAATCCGACTTGGCTCCTGACTCCCCACTGTTTCTGGCTTAAACTGGAGTAAGTTACTAGTATTTGTATATCTGCAAGCCTTGGTTTCCACACTTGAAAAGTAAGGACGAAGGTCTGTGCAAGTTCAAGTGAATCAAGAGTTCAAATTGAATTTGATGCTAAAAAGATGAGCAGGTACATAGCAGTTTTCTCCATAAATCATTTTGAGGGAGTTCTGCCCACAATAACATCCCACTTGGCCATTGTATTGTGTGTAAACAAAACTACTCTTTTAAGTTAGTCTAAAAAAATATGCACTTAGGGACTTATAAATAGCATATTTTTATTCATTAAATCGTTTTTAAAATAGGCTGTGAATGAGGACTTCAACGTGCTTAAGAAAATATTATTCATTCTGCAAAGAGTTACTGTGGCCTGGAATACAAACTGGTCACTGGGGACTGTTTGAAAGCCACAAGCAGGAGGAGGTAGAGGCCATTGCCCTCCTTCCTCCATGACAACTCGAACCTCCTCAGCCTTGGCCTGTCCACTCCTGAGGGACGGTCCACTGAGGCTTTTGCAGCCTGAACATGACCGAGATGTTTGATTTGAACAAGGCAGAAAATCACAAAACTAAAAACAAATTTGCTATGGGGGGGGGGCAGTGCTTTGCTTTCCAGATTTTATTTTAAAACATTTATTCAGGCTTCTCTATGATTTCAAGCCCCACAGCCCAAAGGCATTAAACTGAATTGAAGCTTAATGGCCTGAAAAGTTGCCTTTTGAATTAAAGCACATCCAGTTACAAAGCAGGGAGGGGCGGGCATCTGCAACTAATCTGAAAATTCCATCTGATCCTGGACTTTGAGGACACAGAAATAGCCAGAAGAATACAGTGCTTTCAAATCACATAGGGGAGCATATGATTTCTGGGAGCTGGGTTTCTGTGCCAATGCCCAGTTAAGGGGCTTTCCCATTAGTGAAGAATAAACTATAATATAGAGAGGTTTAGATGGGCCTGGAGAAGAAAAAAAATAAGCTTTTCCAGATTCTCTTCTCACTAAGTTATTCACTTAATATGGAGGCAAATTCTACAACCTTTCCTTTTATAGGTAAATGGGACATTGTTCCCAAACCAGTGGGCTCCAGAATAGGAATGATATACTGAATACAGGTAGAAATTTTTAATTTTTTACTTTAGTGTAAGTTGCCTGCATGTTTATTTAGCAAGTGGTTCTTTGGAGATAAGAGAAATAAAGCAGGGAACAGAAGAAAACTTCCAAAAAACTACAACTAAAATTCTCCAGGGAAAAGAGAAAATATTGCATCCATGAAACAAGAAGGAGCTATAAACACAGAATAAACAAGGATGGGGGGGGGGGGGGGGGGAGGAGGAGAAAAGATAGCCAAAATAAAAAGTCCAGTAAGAGGACTGGGAGATAAAGTCAATAAAATCTTCTAAGGAAATAGACAAAGAAAGTTTTAAGAAAATTTGAGTATCAATATAAAATATTAAACAGCTGATAAATAAAACTGACAAAAAGAAAATGATTGGGAGACAATTCTCAAATAAATAATATAAGAAATATTCCCAGATCTGAAGTTTATAAATCTGAGAAATGAAAGGCCCTCTGAGAATCTAGTATAATCAATGAAAGATGTTCACATAAGGAATTTTAGATCACTCTGGATAAAGGGAAGATCCTAATAGCTTCCAAATGGGAGACCCGGCACATACAAAGGATCAGGAATAAGAATGGCATCAGACTTCTCAAAAGCTACATTGGGACCTACAGAACAATGAAACAATGAAGATCATATTCAATTAGCATTTCATAGCCAAACTATCATGCCAATGTGAGGGTAGAATAAATATATTTTAAAACCAGATGAAATGATCACTTCTCATGCCCTTTTTTTCTCAGGGACCCTTTTTTGAGCAAAACAAGGAGGAGTTAAATATGCACTTTAGCCAGTTTGGCTCAGTGGATGGAGTGTCGGCCTGTGGACTGAAGGTTCCCGGGTTTGATTCCGGTCAAGGGCACATGCCCTGGTTGTGGGCTCGATCCCCAGTAGGGGACGTGCAGGAGGCAGCCAATTAATGATTCTCTCTCATCATTGATGTTTCTATCTCTCTCTCTCTCCCTCTCCCTTCCTCTCTGAAATCAATAAAAATATATTTTTTAAAATATGCACTTAAAGAAGATAGGGAATCCAATGTAGACAAAAGGCAAGGAGAATCCCAGGGCCACAGGCCTCTAGAGCAACTGGCTCAGATTAGAGCAAGAAGATCCAGGATCCAAGGGAGATACTTCCAGGGAGAAAGAAATCAAAGGAAGGGTATAAGGGAAACCTGATAGAGTGTCATACAGGTTAACCTTTAGGGAAACTGGACAGAGAGACATAAGAGGGTATGGAACAATCTATTACTGAGTACAAAGAAAACAAATCCAATGAAAATCAAGAAAGCTAGTAACTCTGGGGCAAGTGAAAACTTATATGACAGAAGAAATGTAATCATGGTACACTCTTTGGCTCAGACAAGAATAATAGTAGTCATCCTATATAATAAAAGGGTAATATGCAAATTGACCAAACGGCAGCACAACCTGTCACTGTGATGCTCACTTTCCACCAGGGGGCAGACACTCAACACAGGAGCTGCCCCCTGGTGGTCAGTGAGCTCCCACAGGGAGGGCATCACTCAGCCAGAAGCCGGGCTGAAGGTTAGTGAGCGCAGTGGCGGTGGCGGGACCCCCTTCCGCTGTAGCACTAAGTGGTCAGTTGAACATCCCCGGAGGGCTCCTGGACTGCAAAAGGGCACAGGCTGGGCTGAGGGGACCTCTCCCCTTCCCCTCCCCCCACCCCCCGCCCCAGCGCAG
>NW_005353838.1:8627862-8651143 GCF_000412655.1 Myotis brandtii | reverse complement strand
GCCTCTAGTAGTTTTATAAACTCCAAAATACTAATTTAACCAAAATTAGTGGGGCAAGACTCAGGGTGGTGTAAGAGAGCTAAGTCCTCTCTGTCAGAGTCGCAGTCAAAGGTGGTGAGTAAAACTGACCACTCAGGAGAGCGCCACACACTCTTATTTAGAAGTTGTGGAAGTCATACCAAATAACAAACAAACAAATGAGCCAAAAGAGCTGAAAGCAGTTGAAGGGTGGAGAACAGGTCTTTATTACATAGTCAATGAGACATTTCTTCTTCATGGAAAACTCTTACCTAAAGATGAACATCAATTCTGATATTCTATTACAAAGTGCCTTAATTCTGTACTTTAAAAAGTAGATTATCATGTTCTTGTTAAGCATTTAATATCAAAAGGTAAAGAAATTCCTCCCATCCTACCCACTTCATCACAGGCCTGCCAAGTCCTCTATGCCAAGATGAATGGACCAGACTAGACACTCCACTGGCCTGAATAAAATATATACTATCTCTAAGCTGCCAATGGATTCTTTCAAAAGTTCCTGGGCCAGTTATTTGAAATATGAGAATGTTTTTTTTCTGCATTACCCCTATCCCAGGAGATATGTTTTAGATGATTACTTATCACAGGATTATGGATTCTGCTCCTGTGGACTGAAGGTTCCTCGACTCCTTGGGTCGAGGAGGAGGGAGATTGGATGGGGGGAACAATAAGTTAGATGTAGGTTATTGTTAAGACTGAGCTTTTGTGTTGGATGGTGGGTTCATGGGTACTTATTCACAAAATTATATTTATGAAAAAGTAAACAATAAAAACAGGACCATTGATAAGAATATGTCATGAACCAAAAATTATTAACTCATTTCTACATACCAGAAACCCAATGGAGACAAAAAAATCTATTAACCCAGAATCCTGCTTAGCTCATGATAATTCAGATGGCACATTGCCTATATATTCATCCATTACGTGCAATGAATATTTATTAAATATCTCCTAAGAAGTAAGGCATTAAATAGGTCCTAGGGTTACAGTAATAAATAAAGGTAGGGCCCAAGACCTGTGGGTATTAGAGAATCACCTTTATCTTTCAGAATTCAGAAATTATATTTAAATATTTAGACAATTTCAAATGTTTTTAAAACATTCACACAGCAGTTCCCTCAAACATCTCATATAATTATTAACAAAAAGGAAGGCAACAGTAAAATGGATTAGGAAAGTGTGTGTGTGTGTGTATATATATATATATTATTGTTGACACTTGTGAAAGTAGATTTAATTGGAAGTTCCAAAAAAGTCCAAGCAATTTTGATAATGCTGGTCCTTCCCTTTCCCTTGACACGCATGCCCTTGAGCACCGCTTTAAGCTTATTAGTCAAGATTAGGGACATATTTAGGTCATAGATATAGTGGTACATGTTAATACTGAAAAAATAATTAAAGTCTCTAGATTCTCTCCATAAAGCAATATTTTCCCATTATTTCTTGATTCTTCATTTTTTACACACATTCTTTTCCAGGGTTTCTCTCTAGTTCTCTTGAGTTGCTTTCTTTCATTCTAAAAATATATCTGAGTGCCTTGATTACAAAACAAGTTTTAGCCCAGAGGTATTCTGGTTTAAACCATACTCTCCACAGCTCACAGGCCACACACACACTCACCCCACATACACCTGACAGCTGCACAGTCAGCAGTCTCAGACCTGAAGTTCATGGTCATACATCAGGGCCAAGGCTTCACATGGGCTCATTCAGAGAAAATATACTAACCCTGAAGTTACAACTTTGCCAGGGGCTGGGACCGCAGGTAGGTGATGCCTGGTTCCTGGCCTCCAAACTCATAACCTCATCCCCCAGAATAACAATGCTATAGGAAATAGCAAGGTAGTTAGAGGGAAGAGCGAAGAGGAAAATTTCTCATTATTTGAGAAACACTAACATAGCACTTACTCTTTGCCAGCTCTGTTCTAAGTGCTTTACAAATATTAACCTGTGAGGTAGATACTATTATTCACATTGAAACATGAAAAGATGGAGGCCAGAGAGGTTAAGTAACTTGTCTAAGATCACACAGCTACAAGATGATGAATTTGATCCAAGCAGTCTGGCTCCAGAGTCTGTGCTCCTAATTATGACTCTCTGCAACCTCCTTGAGCCTACTCTCTACCTTTCTAATCCTGCGATAATTAATAATCTGTTTTCATTATCGAAGTAATAGAGAGTGTGGGTGGGGAAAGGGCTTGGGCTAAGCCCAGAATCTACCTTTCCAGGCAAGCAGAGGAGCAGAAGCTAGAACAGGGGAGTCAGGGAAGGAGGGTGTGGGTTCAAGATCTGTAGAGTGAGAATCTGGTTCTCCCTGGCCAGACATGCTTGGGGATGGATAATGCTGGTAGCCAATGTGGAGAGAGGTGATTCCAGGCCTGGAGGCCATTCATAAATAGGAAATAAGCCAGAAGTAGAGGTTAAAGTCTGTCTGAACTGATAAGAGGACTCTGTGGATGGAGCACATTGGAAAATGAGCCAAATCACTGTCATCAGAGAAGCATATAAATAGCATTAAGACCTTGGCCTCTTTTCCCATTCAACTCAGTGAATGTTCATAAAGGCCTACTGTGAGGAAAGGATCACATTAGACAGAATAAAATAAGGATATGGCCCAGACTTTTCTCATCTCGATGAGCCTTTACATTGAACTTGACTGTGGGCGTGATAGGCATGAGATGTTTGGAGGGGACCTCAGCCACCAAGGCCCCTTGAGAGCGCCGTCAGCACAGTCTGCAAGACTGAGAGCAGCAGGGCTTCTGGGAACCTCCACCAGATGGAGGGAAAAATAAATGGGGGCGGGGGGGAGGGGAGCAAAGCAGCCAATATTAGTCAAGATAAAAGAAATCCACAATAGAAGGTCAGCCACTCTAAGAATAACTGCCCTGCAAAAACAAAACCAGGCCAAATATAACGTCTCCTACCCCAGCCAAAAGCATCTGCCTTTTGAAGTTAGTGTTATGTTCCGGCTTTGTTTTGTGTTTTTTCTCCTTTATCCCCTAAAGGTTCTTCTAAGGTAGGCCATTCTCTGTGAGAAGATATATGTGAACAAGGTTTCATTTGACATCTGTTTTCCAACTATTAAATTTGAGGTGGTTATTTTTAGAATAAAAGACCATTTAAGAAATAATTAGGTGCCCATAGATGACACAGACTAGATAGTTTTAAAAAATTTTAGGGTTATGTCTAAAATAATTCAGACTGATTGAAAAGTAGGAGAAAATAAGTTAGATTTGAAGTTTATTAAAATGACCAAATATTTAAAAATCAGCAATATAATGTATCTGCGTGCACCTCAATTTCCCCATTTGCATGCTGTACTGCCGTTTGCAAAACATGGCTCCCCTGACCCTCCCAGCCCCCGAGCCTGGGAGCCAGCTTGAGCAGTTGGGTTTCCGGGAGTGGTGATGTGGTGATGGATTTGCTATGATCCACCCTCACCCTTTCTCCTGTTTCCACCCATGATGAATGGACACCATTACAAGATGGTGACTGGGGTTAGGAGTGCACCTGGGAGAGCTCACCTCCAAGGGGGAATCAAACGCTAGACCTTGGCCTCTTTCGTGTGATGCTTTACCCCGACTGAACCAATCAGAAAAATAAGGATGCTTATCACTGGCTTGCCAAATGGAAGTGCTGTGAGAATGTATTTTTTAAAAAGAAGGAGAAGGATGAAGAAAGATGTTAGACGCTTTGCTTTCACAGTAAAAAAGCTTTACTTTCAAATGCCAGCTAATATTACTATAAATCAGGAACTGAGGCAATGGCATAAAAGCTGTTTCTGTAAGTCAACAACTGGCTAGAGACTACATGTGTCTACAAAATAGGTTTCGTAAGATCATGCTTATTTTAGAAACATCAATACTAAAACAGCAGTAACGGAAAGTGTTTTTCCCCTTAGTTTAAGCACTGCTTGAATATGCATTATACCCAGCCAAGCAATAACTGAACAAATTCCTTTCTTAAATGTCCCCAAGTTCAAGTATATGGCTTCGAGCACACCACAAGCTTTATAAAACAGCCTAGCTTTAAGTGTGCAATAATCGCTCATTTCCTGGCCATTAATTCAGACATCATGCAATCAGTCAAAGACATCCATTTTCCTCTGCTGCTATTTTGGGGACTGCTGCCCTATTGTCATCCCTGCCTGAGACCCCTGACTTAGTCGTCTTTTAATTAGAGCCACCAAGAATGACAGGCGGAGCCAGCCTACTGAGGGTGATCCATCACATGGCTCATTTTGCTCCCTGGCCTCGTAAATGACAGTGTATAAACAGGACATCTTGGATATCAAGATAGCTGCTTAAGGAAACAGAAGAACAAATGGTGACCACCTTGTAAGCTCCTTCCCTGTGATTATAAGCTCTAGTCTAGGGCTGTATTTACTGACACAGTATTTTGATTAATCATCCAAATAAACTTTACCAATGATGATGCTATCGAAGATGTTTTCTCTAAGCTTGCCCTTAAACAAACTGATGTCATAACCTAACACTTGTCCAAGGCATTGATTCAGACCAGTATACTTACACTGAGCAATTGGGACAATTTTTAATGGAACTGCTTTTTAGCTAAATCCTTTCCATGTTGGTCAACAGCTATAGTCCCAGTCCTAGAAAATAAAATAAAAAAAATCAACTCAATACTGGTAGGCTCTTTCTTTGTCATTACAGAAAGCACTACAAATTAGCCTACAGATTGTTACTATTCAATTATATTTTCCAGGTAAAGTTAAAGGAGTTCTTTATGCCTGATTCAATATAACCTTATTATTACAGAGAGAAGATATATAAGACCCAAAGTTATGTTAGGCTGGAACTCAACTCTATACCTATGTGGTGAGCCAGAGAAATGGAGTCTGGAAGTGATGAAGGTCAAGAGGTAAATACTTGGTACTACCTTCCTGGGCTCAATGATTTGCCCATGTCTGGGAAGGTGCATGAAGTTTTGGTCCTCACACTCAATATCTATATATGGCCAGAAAGTTAGATGAAAGGCAACTAAAATAATCATGTGGATGAAGCAGTTTTCATAAAAAAGAAGACTTAAAAAGTTAAGACTCCCTACCCAATAAAGTCTAAAAGGGAAACTGTATTAATGCCTGTGAAATTAAGATAAATAATGAGTAGGCTACCATGATATACTTGCTCATCAAATCCAAGAGATCAAATTCAGATAAAATCCAGCCAACCAGGGCATTTCACATTAACCCAAAACTTGCAGAACCTCCAAACAAGGGCCTTGGAATTTGTATTTTAACAAATGTCTCAGATGGTTCTTATGCTTAGGCAAATTTGGAAATAACTAAAAGTAGAGGCTGCAAACTCCTGGGATGAGCAATATTCATTGCAAAAATGTTCTCACCTGTCCTGCTGTTTGTCTTACATGTGCCAATTATCAGTACACAGGACAGCTCGGATCCCCCCAGAGCATGGCTGGGGCTATTTATGGATAACGCAACTGACCCAGAGCTCACCAGCCTCTTCAGCCCAGGGAGACAATAAAGGTTCAAGCAACAGTGTTTGACTGTGATGAGCTCAGCCTCCTTCAAAATGCACCTATGGTTTCCCGAAGTTCTCGCACAGGAACATGATCATTTGAAGTCTTCTTCTCAAGCCACAGGCCATTGAAGGCAGTCACCACAGGGCAGCTGCAGCTCCTGGTGGCCTCCTGGGTTCCCCTCCCCCCCCTCTCTCTCTCAATGCCCTTCTCTAAAGCCCTATCCTTCCTTCAGACTTCAGGACCACAATGGCTGGAGGAAGGGGCTGGGACTTGTGCTACATTCCCATTCCTGGGTTTACTTTTCCAGGACTGCACTGCTAAAGGCAATCCCCCTAAAAGGACTCGATTTTTACCTGCTTGTCAAAAAATTTATTTTCATATTCACAAGTATCACATTAGGTAATATTCCCAAGCACATAAAAGATATTTTTAAATATGTTTATTTTTCAATTACAGTTGACGTTCAATATTGTTTTATATTAATTTCAAATATACAGCATAGTGGTCAGACCATTATATAACTTACAAAGTGATCCCCCGATAATTTTTGCACACATCTGGCACCATGAAAAGTTATTACAATATTATTGACTATATTCCCTATGCTGTACTTTATATCCCATGACTATTTTGTGACTGCCAATTTGTACTTCGTAATCCCTTCACCTCTCTCACCCAGCCCCCTAACCCCCTGGCAACTCTCAGTTTGTTCTCTATATCTATGAGTCTGTTTTTATTTTGTTTGTTCATTTATTTTGTTAAAAGAGAGAATTTAAAAAAAAACATATCTAGAATATAAATTGTTTTGTCAAATTTCAGCTTGATGGCATTTGAAATACAGAATCAGTCAAATGATGGGGCTTCTGCATCCTAGGAACCACTGGGGAAAGAGCATGCCTTTCCTGGCACTTGCATAAGCCAACAGCAAATGGAAGACATTTACAGCTTAATGAATATGGTACGTAGCTGTTTCTAAAATGTACTTGCATTTCAATAATCTGTATTAAGTGAATATGTTCTAAGTAAGAGCTCAATTGAACTAGAATCATAAATACAACTGCTTCACAAACCAAATCCAAAGCTCCAAAGGTTTCAGGTGAGTGTAGAACCTTCATTAGTCTGAGTCAAATTTGATCCCTTGTTTTTTGGTCATTTCACTGCTTGCTAAAACTGTCAACAAAATGGGGGTTTAATGGGGGGGGGGATGAGGACACATTTGTAATACCTTAACTAATAAAGAATTAAAAAAAACTGTCAACAAAAGGCAGAGGAAAGACCCCAAATCAATCAATGACAGATGTTGATTTGCTACATAGAGAACCCTACAGTCTGAAAAGTCTGGAAGGACCCCTTCCTGGGTAATGTAGACCAAGAGAAGTTTCTGCTGGGCAAAACATTCTCATATGCTAAACAAGTGCATCAACGGTAGACATTCTGTTTACAACTTAATTAAGTTTACTTACTAGTCAACATCAGGGTCAATTTACTACAGCCACGTGACTCCTCAAGAGAATTACATGAGTTTCATAAAGGGAAAAGAAGTCATCGCCACAGAGCCACTCCCCTGCTCAACCTGTTATCTTCAAAACACATATTGCCCTCATGTGATGAGTGTGTAGGTCTTTGATAATGATAATTCTCCTACTCAGATGCTTGCCCAGGATTGGGGTGTGCTCACCCTATCACTTCTGTTTCTCCATATGATTAAAGTCTGGCCACTGTGATGTGGATCTTTATTTAGAAAAGGGAATAGTTCTCTAAAGATGTCAGCCCTAGTCATAGGTACTGATCAACCACTTTTCATTATTCAACATTTTGTACCACAAGACCCTTTTCAAAATAAATTATGAGACAATATATTTGTTCATCTGGTGTGTTTTGGGTCCTAGACATACATCAATGTTATTCTCTTTTCCCCCTTCAATTCATTGGATAATAGATCTTAGTGTTGAAATGCTTCTTTCAATTAAACTTGCAGTAGATCTAAAGATTCAGGATTGTAAACTCATTACAATGGGAGTAACATAGGAGAACAATACCATTGCTGGTGGCCCTGGGTACCCAGATGTAAAGGGGGGATTCCTTATAACAAGTTTCAAATTTAATCTTTGTGTGAGAGGATTCAATTCCTATGAAGAAGACAGAATCAAACATCAAAATGCAATAAAAGGAACTCTGAGCATGTAAAATCAGTAGTGGTGAAATATTTAATAAAAGCCAAATATTGGACTTGGGGAAGAAGACTTTGTTTCTATTGTGACCTGTTGGGGGTGAAATGGAACCCCCAGTCCTACGTTGAGCCAAACAACAGAAAGTGGCCACATAATCCAGCTCAGACTGTGGTGAAAGACAAGCTTGGGGGGTTGGGGGAGGAAGGGAGGAGTGTTCATTCCCAGACTATTTTACCTGATTATTTAAGCCCAACAACTAGGGTTGCCCTATTTAGCAAATAAAAATACTGAATGCCAATTAAATTTGAATTTTGGATAAGAAATAATTTGTTAGTATAAGTATGTCCCATACAATACTTGAGATATACTAAAAATATATTCTTTCTTTATCTGAAATCCAAATTTAACTGGGCATACTATAATTTGTTTTTGTTAATTCTCATCCAATGATATTTTTTCATTGATTTTTAGGGAGAGTGGAAGAGAAAGGGAAAGACAGAGAGAAACATCGATGTGAGAGAAACACATCAATTGGTTGCCTCTTGCACAAGCCCCTACCAGGGCCCAGGCCAGGGAGGAGCCTGAAACCAGAATCCAACCTGGGACCCTTTGGTCCACAGGCTGATGCTCTATCCACTGAGCCAAACCAGCTAGGGCTGGGCATACTATAATTTATCTGTTAACTCCACCAGTTCACTGCCACAAAAGGAGACCACATTTGAGTCTAAGATAAGAAACAAAATTTGAACTAATTTGTCTGGTTCAATATTACCTGAAGACCAAGAGTCCTAAAGCAGAGAGCAGAGATTTGGTACAAAAGAAAACCTCTTGTTTTTTCCTTAAAATAGAAGGACATTGCATGTTGTGATGGTGGTTTTACTTTTGTTAAATTTCCTTGAGTTCATATAAAATCATAATCCTTTGCATTTGTAGTAGCCTGGGGAAATAAGAATGTCATCCCTATGGGAGTTTATGTGCATTTCTAACAAGACTACAGTGACAAAGGACTAAGTACATACCACAGTTGTATTTAACAAGGGAAAATAGGATTGTCAGTGTGGCCCTTATGATTCGAGATGGGCAACCTTAAGGTGGGTTTATTTATTGTTTGGGGTTTAAGGTTTGGTGTGTCTGTGGAAATGTGTGCATTTGAGAGTGCCTCTGTTATAATAAGGTAAATCTCAGAGACGCATTGAACAGTGCACTGATAAAAACAAATTATTTTAAAAATTCATGATAAAAGATTTATATGTATTTTTTAGAATGCAGAATACATATATCTCTTTTTATAAATAGCAACCTGTAAGGACACAGAACACATTTATTAACTTGTACTAAAAATACCAAGGTGACTCAAGATCAAAAGTTATCATATATAATTCATTCCCAAATACACCGACTATCTTTGAGACGAAGGAAATTACCCAGCCACCTACTATACTTCTTGGATATTCTGATGTTTTTTAACATATATAAAATCCTCTTCTTTCTCATTATGCACAGGAAATCAGAAACTGATTCCAAAGTAAAAGATTGAACTTCTTTATTACACACATTAGTCTCTCTTTATTTATCTAGAAATCTCTTAAGCACAAGAACGTCTCTTTGTTTTTTATGTCCCTGCAACCGGGCAGTGCCTGACTCACCATAGATGCTCAGGAATTATGCTCAGTGGATGAATCAATGATTCCAACAAGATTTTTTGGAAAATAATTCAATACTAAAAGGTGTCAACTGCCTTTTAGCATAGGTTTTATTGGGTAAGACTTGAAATGAGGTATGTGTGTTTTTTAATCTCCATAGTTGGGGTCTAAGAAAAGTGACGTCAAGCCCTAACTTGGCTTTAGCTTCCAGCCCTAAGACCTCCAAAAGGCGCGCTGGCTTTCTCTGCATCCAGGAAGGGCCCCGTTTGCTTCTGCGGGAGCAGAGCAGCAGAGATTCCTGCATCTGTTCGTGTCTTCAAGGAGCCTGACCATGAAAGCAGGCAGCTTACTTACCAGCTCTTGTTACAAATACCATTCTATCAAAAAAAACCAAACACGTTATTTTTATTCCTTTATAATCTAACTCCAAATAAAATGAAATATATAAAAAATGAAATATAAATTAAATGTGAATTTCTTCCATAGCACAGTGATAATAACGCTGTTGTGTCAGTGGCACACTGCAGATAAAGAACAGGGAATGAAATAAACCATGGGCCTCTCTACCCACACCTGCATTACTGACGCCTTCGTAAAAGACAAGGGAGAAAGGACAGAGTATTACGCACTCAGCACCATATTGGAAAGCATTATGTACTCATTTTACAAATGAAGGAACTGACTTTGCAAAACTAGGAAGCAGCAGTGCTAAGATTTGAACCCAGGTCTGACTGATGCCGAATGCTGCACTTTTGCTAAGGTATCATGATGTTCCCCCTACACCAAGGGCAGATGGCTTGCAGCAGCCCATCACTGCTACTGCCTAGTCAATTAGTACACATAGCTGACTATGAGTGGATAAGGGGTGTCATTGCCTATTTGAAAGGACAGCAGATAATTCTATTCTTTTATGGAATGAGAAGTGCCAAAGTTAGGATGAATCAGTTCTCACTAAAAATTTCAATGGAGCACACAAGATCAGATTAGTACAAAAAGAATAAGATACATGACTTCTTTCATTGTTAAATTTGGATTTCTGTCCTCTGCATTTTTCATGCTAGCTTGCTGAAACATCAAGGTTAATGTCTCAGGAACCTTCCAATTCCTCAATGACCTTTATCCCAATTATCCTTCCATACAACACCTGCTTCAGAAAAATTAACCTTCAAAATTCCCCTAAAATGGAATTTTCCCAAAGATCTGTATCCCATTCCACTCACTTCTTGAGTTAAATATGCTCAAATGTCCATGCTGTCACAAAGGGTAAGATTTCCTTCTTTTTTATGGCTGAGTAGTATTCCATGGTGTAAATGTACCACAGCTTTTTTATCCACTCATCTACTGATGGGCACTTGGGCTGCTTCCAAATCTTAGCTGTTGTAAATAATCTGCAATGAACATAGAAGTGCACGTATTTAAAGCTGATACAAGTCATCTAGAATCTAATTCTACTCAATGGCACACAGAAACAATGGGAATGCATGTATAGACAAGATTGTCTGTGAGTGCATTATTGTTGAAGCTGGGCAATGAGCACAGGGAGCTCACTATAGTATTCTCTTTGAATTTTTATATGTTTAAAATTTGGCATAATAAAAAGTTTTTTAAGTACCATATGTAAATAGTCTAAAGTAAAAGAGAAATCAAGATCTGGACATGTGAGCTAAAAATAGATGTCATGTAAAGAGCGAGCAGAGTTGGTAAAAGCTACAACTCAGCTTAAAGAACAACATTCTAAAACTCTATGCAAGAAGTTAATAAGAAAATAATGTGTGATAAGACATGTTTGATGAGACATAAATAATCAATCATACAATAAGGCCATGAAGTTCCTGGAGCTGGAAGAGGAAAGCAATACACGGACCACAAGGCAACATGTACCCAACTAGAGCAGAAGAAGAAACTGGAGACCTCAGTCTGGAGAAAATAGTTAGCAAAGAGAAATAGAAGAACAATGAGGATCTGAAACCAGGAAACAGACAGTGACGTGAAGACGATGGGACAAGTTATAGAGATAATTCATAACAACAGTTGGCAGTACTTGATGTTGGGATGAGAAAGAAAGAGGAGCCAAAGATGGCTCAATTCAGTACAACAAATATTTACGGAGCTTGTCTCAGTAAACATTTACATGGTCTCAAAGACCTGCAGTCTAATTGAAAAGCTAAATAATTAAAACAATTTACTATATACAAGTGTTTTATAACAGACATTAGCATGAAAGTTGTAGGAGATCACAGACGAAGGAGCAACTATATAGATGGTGATATTAACTGAGATGGGGAAACACTGGAGGAACCGCAGGTTAGAAAAGACTGTAGAATTTAAGATGCTTATGGGACATCCAGTTGAATAGGTTCAATAGGAGGTTAGACATAGAGTTCATATATCAGCATATAGCCAACGACTTTTAAAATAAATGGATTAGCTAAGTGTGTTGGAAGACAATTTTTAAAATGCCATCTTTATACTTTGGGCCTATAGATATAATTTGATTTTATCAACATCTTCATCAAGTTAAAAAAATTTTATTTAAATCTTGCCTGAATGCTAAGTAAACAAACTTCCAATTTAATGCTACTATAAAGATTTGCCTAAATCATCTGAACCTAATGTCAAATTCCCTGATGCACCATTTAAGTGCATCATTTAAGATAAATTAAAACAACTTCTTTGTAAATGCTTGCCTCACTGCACTTATCAGTATAGATATAAAACAGCAGCGTGATAATGGCTACCTTCAATGAAAAAAATGTTACTTCAAAAATGGAAATGCAATAAATCTTTGTTTTAAGGGCTATGTAACAGAAGACAAATGCAGCTCTGAATGGCAGTAATTTTCCAAATGAAAACAAATCATATTTCTCTTTAGAAATGTTTGTACTCAATTTCTGAATGCCCTGTCTTAGAATTTATTGTTTTCTTGCAAAGTAGGAAATTGTGAAACTGTCTCTAAAGTTCATTTATCAATTGGTCCAAATATATGCATAGAGCAATGACTCTGAAGTGTCTGCAACATTTGCTATGTATGGTTAAGCTGTAACACACAATTTTCAACATCAGTTGACGTCATCAAGAACTCAAAAAGCAAAAAGTGCCATATGGCATAAAGTTCATACTTATAGAAACAAGGGACTACACCATCTACTATTTTTTTATGAGTGTGATTTATTTATTACACTTGAACTATGTGAGTCATACTGGAGAAGCAATTTTTGAAATGTATGGTGCCATAAGCTAGTCTGCAGGGAAATCTTCTGGATTTTAACTTATATTTATAAAAGAAATTTGATAGGAATTTTTTAAAATTTGACAATCATAAAAACTTACTGTTCATGAATTATAAATCTGAAACATTACCAAAAGATCAATGAAAAATAACTTATCAACCACAGCTAGAGAAAAGAACGAATTATCTTTCTATAAAAACTATTACAAATTGTTATGTTAAGAAGTGGCCGTCTACTATTTAATCACCACAATTATTTTCTTAGGTTGAGAAAGAAATCCCATATTACCAATATACAATATATAAAATTTAAGCAGGCTATGAGATATCATTGAACATTTGCATATGAACTTCTTTAATTTATTAGAAAACATAAGAAAAATTCTTAGGATGAGCCATTTTCATCTTATACCTGTCTGCAGATAGTGAGAAATGAAAGGCGATATTCTCCAAAGTAAGCTCGCCAACTTGAACAATGAACTAAAGGTGAGTAATGGTACAGATGGAAAGGTTTATTTACTAGTAACTACCACCTCACCCAGATATGGCATGGAAGGCTGCCTGGAGACCCCCACCCCCTGGAATGCACGTTTTTGTTTTTATCTACGCAACGTGCATGATACAGTACATGACTAAACATAATCCGACTTGATTTGTGCCGCGGTGATTCTCCAAAGAACAAATCTGTAAAATGACAACGTGTGAAAGCTTAACACCGTGATAGAAAATGGCAGTGGCACGGTTCATATCTTAAACTGACAGACTGATGGTGATTATTGCAAGGACAATGCCCTGCATATGTCAAACGATTTGCAAATAATTTATGTCACCTTCCCCTCCATTATTGTTTTTGCAGAGGACATAAACTGTGTCACCAATATTAAACTGTCTGCAAAAAGAGCCGAGCTCAGCTCTCTCCTCTCTGACAAAGCAGAGCCATCTGCACCCAGACAAACATGCATATGGCCATCATTTGTCCAACATCTTACACAGTGTGAAGGTTTTTTACTTGAAATGCCAACCTGGTGGCAGATGATGTATGTGTTTCCTCAGTCCTGTGATTACCAGGCCCGCGCGCCGCGCCGCGCTCTCACCTCATCAGTTCCACAAGCTGCGCTGCAAGGTGCGTGAGGCATTTGCAGCAAGATGGCTTCTGACACGCCACGGCGCAGGCGGCCTGGTGTGAATATCCGGCTCCAGATTTTGTTCCAATCGGGGTCAAAGTCTGACCCGCCGAAATTGGTGTGGGTAGAGATTTAGGACTGAAAAACGGCCATTTGAAAACTGGAATGAATATATTTTGATAAAGGGGAAAGCAGAGGGCGTTCGCTATCCCCCGCTTAACTGCTGTGCCAGATGCCTTGGAAATGGCCCGAGCATTGTTCCTCTGGAAGAGGATGCCGAGGAAGGCGTACTGGTTAGCCCCAGTGGTAAATAGGAAAGGTTACACCTGCAACTAGAAGGTGTCATTAGTTTGGGGGATTTGCCAGTACTCTCGACGAGAGTAGAGGGAATTGTCACCCCTGCAAAATGACATAACAAGGCAGCTCTCCTACAGACCTGTAGCAAGGTTTATAGGGACACTTAAGTAGGATTTTCTTTTATGTATGTGTGTGCATGTGTGTGTGTGTGTGTGTGTGTGTGTGTGTGTGTGTGTACAGAGGATATGCGACCCTAAAATATAATTTCAAAACTATGAAGCTCTTTTCTTTTTAAGAGCTCTGCAGAATCCAGGCATGTGATCCAAGGCAGAATGCATTATTTTTTCTCTTCCTGTGAGCCTCTGTTTTTATTGGGGAGGGAGAAGAAGCAATAGAGGAGAACTGAGTTTAAAATTGTCCCAAAGGGATCTGTTTAGACATCAAATAGCTTTTACAAAACCACACATTTTGATGAGTTACGTGTAAATTCATTAGAAACATATGGACTTAGTTTCCTATAAAATTCACATGGACATAAAATATCTCCCCGAGCTCCTTTATTCAGTGACGGGTGGTCGAGGGACTAGAAGAAGACATGTGATACTTAGTTCTCGTCTTCTGTCATAAACAAAACACTTTTCAAACATGGACTTTGAAAATTCAACCAAATACCTAATTTTATTCTCTCCCCCCCACACACACACACTGATTTTTAGAGAGAATGGAAGGGAGGGAGAGAGGGAGGGAGGAAGGGGGATGAGAGAGAGAGAGAGAGAGAGAGAGAGAGAGAGAGATGAGAGAGACACATTGATTGGTTGCCTCCTGCATGAGCCTGACCGGCCTAGATTGAACCTACAACCCAGCTACGCATCCTTGACCGGGTATCGAACCTGAGACCCTTTGGTTTGTGGGCTGACTCTCTAACCACTGGACAACACCAGTCAGGGCCAAAATACATAATTTTAATTAAAAGAAATAATTGCTCAAAATTAATTTATTAAGAAAAACGTCTCTGTACTTGCCAAATTGAAAACGTATCCCACCTAGGAGCAGTTATGCTTATGGGAGTGAGTGAAATGTAAGCCATCAAGACCATCTTAATAGTGACTCAATGTGATATGATTTCCAGAAACTGAATTCTCTCGATTGAAAATAACAGGCAGTTAACATTGTTTCCATCAATATTTGCCACTTCTGATTACCTGCAGTTCTTTCAATTAATGACAAGAGGGATGAAAATGGAACAGACATATGTTAATAATAAAATTATAGAAAAACAAGCATGATGGATTTTGTGAACTGACATTTGGGGAGTTTGTAAAATGTGGCCAGCAGCCCCTTAGGAACTTACCTTGACAAGTTTAATTTACATGTTTTTAAATGAGCATTGTCAAGGTTGGCAGAGCTAAATAACATTCAGTTTACCCCTCCTCCAGGCTTTTTGTTCTCCTACACCTTAAAAATATCAATGATATGGTTATTAAAGGTCTCTTTTATGCACAGAAGATTTTTGAGAGACTCATTAAATTAGAATTATGAAAATTTAGTCTTTTATTTTTTAAATATATTTTTATTTATTTCAGAGAGGAAGGGAGAGGGAGAGATAGAAACATCAATGATGAGAGAGAATCATTGATTGGCTGCCTCCTACACGCTCCCGCAACCCAGGCATGTACCCTGATGGGGAATCGAACCTGTGACTGCCTGATTCATAGGTTGATGCTCAACCACTGCAGGGCTAATGTCTTTTAAAACTGTCAATGGGGGGAAAAGGAGATACATGTAATACTTTCAACAATAAAGAATTTTTTAAAAAGAGAGATGTCATATACAAAAATAAATAAATAAATACAAATAAAACTGCCTACTGGACCTTTCCATTTGGATGTCCAACACAGCATATCTGAAACTGGCCTCCAAATTGTTAATGTCTCATGAATTGCTTTTCTATTAATTATACCTTTTCTCCCATTGAGGCTCAAAGTCTTTAATGCTACTTTCTCCTTCACCACATCTGATTAGCTATCAGCCCTGTAAACTTTCCCTTTCCAGTTCTTATCAGATCTGCCCCTTTATTTACTTTTCCTTGGCAATGTTCCTGACCCAAGTACTCATGACCTCAACTCAAATTAATGAAAAGGCCTTTCATGCTTGTTTCCTACCTCCAGGAGGCAGATGACACATCACTTCCTGATCAATCCTTCTCAATAGCCAATCTAATCATATCTTATTTTTCACTCCAATAAGAATAATATTTGGGATTTGTGGAATACTTAAAAATCCACAACGCACTTTCGCATTCATAAATCTGTTTGATCTTCACACCAAGCCTGTGAGGTGGGCTGAACAGGTATGGACATTTCTGTTTTGTAGATGAGGAAGCTAAAACTTGGAGAGGCACTTGCCTGCGGCTGTACATAGCTACCAATTGGAGCAGAAGTCCAATCCCAGAGCAATTTCCATTACACTATTCTGTCTAGGGTAACTGCATGTTGCCTAAATGTAGAAATTGCTTAAGTACACTCAAGGCCTACTGCAATCAAGTCCAAATTTACACTTATAAGTTTATGCTTCATGGCTACCCTACAGAAATCTTCTGATCCAACTGCATTGATTTACCTATCGTTCAAAAATGTGCAAGGCACTCTTTGCTCCTACTGTGAGCTTCTAATAAAAGTCATCCCCTATTCAAAGTCTACCTACCTACCTTTTAAAATGCAATTTTTACCTTCTCCATGAAGCTTTCTAAAACCATTCCATTAAATGTCAATAATTCTTTCACATGTTTAAACTCGGGGTAATTTTTTTTAATACTAATTTGTTCCTCATCCCCTTCTGAGGCAATACCCTCTGGGGATTCCATTTGATGACCATGCATATCAGGTGATCTTTCCACTCACTGGTGGGAACACAAAATGACTTCCAGTCCTTTGTGAGCTCTAAAGATCGTTTTGCTTGTTCTTTTCCAGTAGTTCTTTTTGTATTTATAAGTCATTCTTTATTCTCTTCTGGAATTAGAACAACTACACCACTAGTTCTTTCCTGAGTCTTGGTAGTGTCTTCATATCCATGTGATGATCAACACTCAGTTGAAGTCTCGTAGCAGAACCCTCTACAGCTCTCTCGAGTTCTCTCTCTATGCAGTTATCTCATCTCTAGTGTTCTGCTTTGTGAATTCTAGCCGCCTTAGTCTTCTCAAACTCTGAACCCTTGTTGTCTCAACTCAGGGAACCTCCTGGGCTGCTTGGTTCCCCTCTCCTGTGCTACAGCCTGGACATGCTCTCTAAGCAGAAGCTGGAATAATGAAGGACTCACCTTGTTTCTCTTCATGCAAGGATCATTATTCGGAACTATTGTTTCAGTCTGAACCATTGTTTCCTAAATTTTGTCTGGTTTCTTTAGTTATTTAAAGCAGAAGAATAAATCCAGTCCCTGTTACTCTCATCATGACAGGAGGTGGACATCCTTAGATAGCATTCTGAAATGTAAACATTGCTCTAGAAGTCAGAGTAAAAATAAACCTTTCTTATTTGGAATTGCAAAAATAAAAATAAACAAAAAAACAACAAAAATAAAAATTTACCCTTCCCAAAAATAAGCCCTTCAGCAATGGTATTTAGTTCAAAGTAGACAAAACAAAATGTATCGACTCTTTAGAGTGAAATCTTTAGTTTATACACATATAAGGAGGTAATTCAATATTTTGGAGGTAATTTACCTACCTAACCTCTTTCAAACTCATTTTAATTTTTAAAGGTCACAAAAAACATTGTTTCAGTAGCCAGAAATATTTTCTGATGTACTATTAAAATATAAGGCATTTCTCCATTTGTGTTGTTCAGTCTCAAAAAAAAAAAGTGGGATTGGCAACACAAATATGTTTGTAGTCAGAGGGAGAGAGGGAGAGAGGGAGGGAGGGAGGGAGGGAGGGAGGGATAGAGAGAGAGAGAGAGAGAGAGAGAATAAACAGAAAAACTGGTCTGAGCAAGCTAGTACTTTTTTTTCCCTACATGCTCCACTTTGTATTGGTAAGACCAGATAATGAGTAGCACTTTTTCTTTGTAACAATTCATTAATCAGAGAAATGATCCTTGCTAGTGTTTAGATGTTTTACTTAATTTGGTACCTCTGGCCTGCTGCCCCACTAGTGCCAAAATTATTATTTCTCACCCAGCAGGTGATAAATAACAACTTCAGTCGTGATTAATACCATGAATCCTTCAACCTGACTAATGCAAAAAAAACTTGAGACCTACAGAACAAGTGGGTGATAATTGTTGTGAGAACTGTTGAAGCTCTGCTCAGCTTGTGAGGAAGAAATCCACAGGAAATGGAGCGTTTGCTAGCAGTCCAGCTGATCCAGGGAGGCTTCATTAAGCCCATCTCAGCCACATTCGCCATGTGAATACCAGTGTTAGATTTTTCTCCCTCCCAAGACTAAATTTTAAGTATCTTCTGAGAAAAGAAACCACTAACTCATTTTTGCATACATTTAAGTATTTATTGAATGGATAAATGAATGGATGAATGAATAATAAATGAGAAAATAGAATTCTTGCCGAAGTACTTGTCATTGTTAATATGGGTCATTTGAGAGCTACATATGGTTATTTCTCTAATAACGCAATTGTGCACAAATGTAGTTTTGCTAAAGCCCATAGCAGTATTAACATTCTCTTCTGGCAAAAAGAAAACTGTTAGTAATGGCCAGTAACTAAGGCCATCATCGTAATTATTATCGCTTAGCAATAGATATCAAGGTAGTATATGAGCAGTCAATTAGGCAGATGGTAAAGGGAATATGTATTGTTTGAAGAGCTTCTCTGGATACTCCTTGCCTCCTGAGAAACTTCTTTAAATGGTACAATGTATTTTAAGTCAATGAATGGTGGTCAACCAGTTGAATATGGCTTGCAGGCGTATTTGTTTGGCAGACAAGTTGTTTTAAGTTTTTAGGTTATTTTAATGGTTTAGGTGGAGATATGCATTCTTCAGTTTGGCACAGCCCTCCCTATTCCTATTGTCTTGATATCCAGTCTGTCTCACTCTAATCACCATATGCCTGGCTTCTCAAGTAAGTTTGTGAACCCTGACTAAATGGGGAGATGTAAAATAAAGACAACCAAGGTGGGGGGCCCAGGGAGATGAAAAATTAGCTTGGATTGAGATATGTGGCTAAATACAAGGTGGGTCAAAAATAGGTTTACAGTTGTTGATGTTGTAAACCTCCTTTTGCCCCACCCTGTACATCCAGAGATTTTTCAAGAATCACAAATTATCTAAACATCAATTTCTTCAGTTAAAAAATATTTTACCTCATTGTGGTTTAATTACATTTACTTGATGACTAAAAAACCTTTTTGCCTAATCCTAAGTTCTAAAGATTTTCTTCTATTTTTTTAGGAGTGTTGTTGTTTTAGCTCTTACATCATTTAAGTGTATAGTCCATACTGAATTAATTTTAATGTATGGATTGCAGGTTGCAGGTCTGATTCCCAGTTCAATCCAGGTCGGGGTGCATATGGAAGGCAACCAATGGATGTTTCTGTCTCTCCCTTCCTCTTTCTCTAAAAATCAATAAAAAGTGAGGATTAAACATACATATATATAAACCTGTTATAAATAAAAATTGTGCAAAGATTAAGTATATATACATAAGCCTGTCATAAAAATTGTGCAAAACCAATTATTATAGTTCACGGAAGCTATAATAAATAGCACTGTAGTCCAAAGAGAGAGCCCAAAGTTTATGGGGGATTTAGACTAAGGAGACTATAATGTTCGCCTCATATGGTATAAATTTATAATCTTCAAAAAAAATAAGTATAGTGTTCCTTAAAGGCCAAACAGATGCCACACTGCCTGCGTTCGAATTCCAACTCTACCACTTATAACTCTATGACTGTGGGCAAGGTATTACCCTTTCTGTCTCCATTTCCTCTTTTTTGATTTGGGGATAATAACCTTTGCAGTGTTTTTGTAAGGATTAAATGAGTTAAAAATGCGTGGTACCTAAAAATACAAAAGTAATATTATTATAGAAATTATTTTTACATCTGACTCTTTATAGCATCCCTGGCTTTATGTAAAATATTAGAAAAATTGAAAAGGACACAACATATAATCCTTATTGCTTATATATAAACTCTTGTTGATACTTTTGTGAACACTATCCTCCCTTCCCCACAAAAGGAATAAAAAAGCATTATTAAAATATTATCTCGAAGTTTCAAAAAAAAGTTTTAAATTTATCAATATAAATGATAGCTGCTCTGATTAAATGTTTTTAAATTTAATTAAGTTTATTTTTATTCCTTTTTATTGAATTTATTGGGGTGACACTGGGTAACAAAATTATACAGGTTTCAGGTGCACAATTCTACAACACATCATCTGTACACTGTATTGTGTGTTCACCACCCCAAGCCAATTAAGCTTAGACATGAAGAATGTTCTTAAATGGTAATCTGTTCAAGGCTTTCATCACCTTGTAATCATTCACATTTTCCAAGAGTATACTCATTAGGAACATTTTTCCTATGACCAGGTTTACCATGTAGTTAGCAAAATAATCTTGGGCATAGAAACACAAACTATTTGCCTGAGAAAAGACACTGTTTACTTCATGTATGAAGCTCAGAAAGTGACTCTCAGAAAGATCAAGTAAATATAGCAGCCATATAGTTGTTTAAAGTTTATTTTTATGTGCATACAAGTTTCAAGAAAACAAAACTTTCAAGATACAGAGTATAACATATCAAATGGAGTCATTCAGAATTATTTCAATTTGTACATAAACAACAGTATAAAGTACATGTACAAGATACATTATATAATTTGTTTTGAGGTTTCAAAAGCAGTGTTTTGGTTTTAAAATTTTGATACCATTCACATATCATTCAAGTAACAGATTTCAAAAGTTAAATTTTTTAATAACAACTAAATTAACACATAACTCTAAGACAATCTAATAGATGAGCTGCCTTTAGCACGATCTTCAAAATAGTGCTGTTCAATTCTTCTACAAAAAGCAAGAAGGTTGCTATAGTTTTTCACCTTCTCAGAAAGTTCATCATTGGTCAATTGTGTGGTAAGAATGGTGTACAGATGGCCAAATACCAGTGCATCTAGTTCAGTAGGCCTAAAACAAAAGAAGAAATGAGAGTAACATAGTGTTTAACTTGTATGGTAGGGTATATACTATTTTTAAAAACATTTTATTCATCTATTTAAAAGAAAAAATCATAGAAAGAAATTCTACCCAACTTGATAGAATTTATTGTTTTAACTTAGAGTTTGTTATAAGATATGAAAAAATAATTTTAATGTAACCTGAACAATAAAGATTTAATAAAAAAAAAAAGAAAAAAAAAAAGAAAAAATAATTTTAAACTATGATTTGCTAGTGTGTGGCTTGCTTTTTGAATTAGTATTATTTAAATGTGTTAAAATTATATTGGTATGTTTGATCATATTCGTTTTATTTATTAGTTTGTTCACTAGATAAATACAGCATGTTGCCAATGTGCCAGAACCATGCCAGATGCTAGAGAGATAAAAACAAGAAAGATATTCTAAAACATAGACACAAATTACCACAACAGAATTTAGTAAATGTGTTAATAGATGCATAGACAAAATGTTGGCAAAGCACAGAGAATTTCACTGTGGTGCCGGGACAACAAAATGATACCTGATTACCCAATCATATACTAACAATATATCATTTTAATTTGACCATTTTTAAAGTGACAACTTTATTTTTTTTAAATATATTTTATTGATTTTTTTACAGAGAGGCAGGGAGAGGGATAAAGAGTTAGAAACATTGATCAGCTGCCTCCTGCACACCTCCTACTGGGGATGTGCCCCCAACCAAGGTACATGCCCTTGACGGGAGTCGAACCTGGGACCCTTGAGTCTGCAGGCCGATGCTCTATCCACTGAGCCAAACTGGTTAGGGCAAAGTGACTTAACTTTAAAAATGAAGTTGGCTTCAACAAAAATTTTTCCAGGGGGGTTTCCCTATAAAAAAATGAAATGTATCTACCTCACAACTAATGGCCTATAAATGGGGCATCACCAATCTATATTACATTAAGATAACCTTGATAATTATGAACTATTGGTAATTACTGCGATTAGTCCTACAGTGATACAAGTTTTTGAGAAAACATGTGTTAGTCCACCTAAATGTGAAAAAATGTTACAGTAATCTGGTTTGGCAGAATAGATTTGAGGGGGGGGGGTATCAAATCTAAGTTTGAATCCTAAAGCTGCCACTTACTTACTAGCTATGTGGCTTTAATCACTATTGATGAATGAGCTCATGCAGTTCCATGGCTTTAAAAGCCTCTTTATGCCACTAATTCCCAGATATTTATCTCCAGTCCTAGTCTTTCCCCTAAATTCCAGAATCATATATTCAATGATCAATAAAAAGGTGATACCACACTAAAACTATAACTAACACCCCCCCACCCCAATTATACTTCAAGCTATTTAAAGGTAACACTGCACATATCTTGATATCCCCAGTTCTTAATAAAATACCTGAGGAACTGAATCTGTATTTGGTTAAAGAATGAAATAAAAAGAATGAAATAAAAAGAAAGCATCTTGCCTAAGTGGTGTAAAATACTTAATTTGTGTAAAATACTTAATTTTTCAAAGTCTCTTTTGACATATTCATGAAGTTTTCATCAAAGTCAGATACACAGTTGATGGCCATGTTTAAGCAGGAAGACAATAGGATGGTTTCAAAAAATCACAAGTGTCCTTGGACTTAATAGAAATATAATTCTATCACTATAAATGGACTATCAAGGGGGGGGAGGGCAGGAAGAGATTAACCAAAGAACTTACATAAGCACTAGAGGCCCGGTGCACGGATTCATGTACCGGTGGGGTACCTTGGCCTGGCCTGTGCCCTCTCGAAATCCGGGACCCCTCAAGGGATGCCAGAGAGTCGGTTTTGGCCTGATCCCTGCAGGCCAGGCTGAGGGACCCCACAGGTGCAGGAATCCGTGCACCGGGCCTCTAGTATACATATAATATCTTTGGTTAGTCTCTTCCCGCCCCCTCCCTTCCCTCTGAGATTCATCAGTTTGATCCATGTTTCCATGCCTGTGGTTTCTGCTCCTGTGTTGAGCGTCTGCCCCCTCGTGGTCAGTGCACGTCACAGCTACCGGCTGGTCGGCTGGTCGCTTAGGCTTTTATATATATACTAGAGGCCCGGTGCACAAAATTTGTGCACTGGGGGGGGGGGGGTCC
>NW_005353838.1:8625473-8627412 GCF_000412655.1 Myotis brandtii | reverse complement strand
GTTTGCCCTGAAGGGTGTCCCGGATCAGGGTGGGGGTCCTGCTGGGGTGCCTGGCCAGCCTGGGTAAGGGGCTGAGGGCCGTTTTCAGGCTGGCCACACCCCCTTCAGAGTGGGGGTCCCTATTGGGGTGCCTGGCCAGCCTAGGTGAGGGGCTGATGGCTGTTTGCAGGCTGGCCAAGCCCCCCAGCGAGGACCCTCACCCCGTGGGGGTGTGGCCAGCCTGGGTGAGGGGCTGGGGGACATTTTTAGGCTGCCCACGGCCCCTTCAGGGTGGGGGTGGGGGTCCCGCTGGGGTGCCTGGCCAACCTGGGTGAGGGGCTGATGGCCATTTTCAGGCTGGTCACGCCCCCCGGCGACCCAAGCTCCCAGCCTCTCCTTTTTTTTTTTGGCAGGCTGGAAGCAGGTATCTGGGATTTATTTATCTTCTATAATTGAAACTTTGTAGCCTTGAGAGGAGCCCAGGGCAGGCCAAGGCAAGCGGGAAGCTTGGCTTCCTCCATCACTGGGGGAAACCCAAGCCTCCTGCTCGCTCCAGCTCCGTGGCCGCCGCCATCTTAGTTGGGTTAATTTGCATACTCACTCCTGATTGGCTGGTGGGCGTGGCTTGTGGGTGTAGCGGAGTGACAGTTAATTTGCATCTTTCTCTTTTATTAGTGTAGATAGATAACCCATGGACACAGACAATAGTACAGAAGGCCTTGGGGTGGCGGTGGGGGATCAATGAGTGGAATAAAGGGGACATCTATAATACTTTCAACAAAAAAGATAAATTTTAAAAATACATACCCCCCCAAAAAAAGAACAAATAAAAAACAGATCCTTGGAAAGAACTAAGGATGTAGAACAAGCATGTCAAATTTGCAAGCCTCGTTTAAATAAATTGTAGAAGGTGGATAAATGTAGAGCCTTGGCACTTTGTGAGAAGTAAAATAAACATCAACACTTCCATATCCCTAAACATATTTCTTAAAAGATTTATCTTATCTTACCAATGCAAAATTTATCTTTCTAACCCTTTTTTTATGGTGAACTACCCTTTGCTTCTTATACTAGAGCCTTAAAAAGTTGAATACATTCCCTGATGCAACTTCCAGTAGTGTAGATAGCATCCACTAAATGCTCTGAATGAGTTGGAAGTATACATGTATGTTTAACCTACTGTGGTCTAGAAATGCCTCTGAATTGTACAAAATGTTCTTAGCTGCAAATATACATCCACATAACACAAAAGGTGCTGAATTACATATGGATAACAAGCACACAAAAACTGATCTGAAGTTACATAAAAATAGCAGTTTTGTGGCCAGTTACTCTAGAACAAGCATGTCAAACTCAAAGGCTAACATGGGCCAAATAAACAAGGTTTAAGTTTATGTGGGCCACAAAAAAACAAAAGCTTCAATTTTCATAGAAACATAGGTTTATTTCAAAAAGTGAAGTATAAAAAAAAAAAGCACAAGAGCAATGATAAAATTAATGTTTTCTTCCTGACACTTGGCATCTCTTCTCTGCTACTATCTTTCCTACTTCAGGGGAAATCTTGTTCAGTGATTACTTTTAAAACTGACCCAAGGTGAATGTCAGTAATTCTGGATCTGACAGGAGATTTATTTCCTTTCATAATTGTAAATAACTGCTCACACCGTTATATTGGCTGGGCCGCAAAAATATTCATTGTGGGTTGCATGCGGCCCACAGGCCACGAGTTTGACATGCTTGCCTTAGAACAGCGGTTCTCAACCTGTGGGTCGTGACCCCTTTGGTGGTCCAACGACCCTTTCACAGGGGTTGCCTAAGACTATCCTGCATATCAGATATTTACATTACGATTCATAACAGTAGCAACATTACAGTTATGAAGTAGCAATGAAAATAATTTTATGGTTGGGTCACAACATGAGGAACTGTATTTAAAGGGCCAGAAGGTTGAGAACCACTG
>NW_005353838.1:8593397-8623103 GCF_000412655.1 Myotis brandtii | reverse complement strand
GACCCTTTCACAGGGGTCGCCTAAGACCATCCTGCATATCAGATATTTACATTACGATTCATAACAGTAGCAACATTACAGTTATGAAGTAGCAACGAAAATAATTTTATGGTTGGGTCACAACATGAGGAACTGTATTTAAAGGGCCAGAAGGTTGAGAACCACTGCTCTAGAACATCTAGGGAAGTAGAATGAATACACCAAGTAAAACAAAACACACATACACACAAACTTTAATGCGTATTTGTTGCCATCCTTACAAATTTCAGCAATTACTTACATTTATTGATTCTGATATAAATAAATTACCAACTCCCTCAATTCTTTCTTCTTAAAAAGTATGCTTATAGTAGTGATTAACGTAACTGTATACTATTACTAAAACTCAGAACTATGCACATAAAAGTGTCAATTTTACTATAGGTAAATTATACCACAATAAACTTAACTTTAAAAAAGCAACTCAGAAAAATGTTTGCAACTCATATGCAAGACAAGCACAAAAAATACACTTTACCCAATATTTCTACTGAATTATTTAATCAAGCCAAAATCCTTAAGTACTTCCCATTTTAATTACCTTTCCTATATCATATGGACAGGAAACATAACATTTGCACCCTTCTGTTTACTAAGTAGTTGGTGGGTTGTAATTTGGATATAGATAACAATTCTCCTACTATGACTTTTAACATCTTTCATATATATTATTGCACTTATTTTTATACACTTTTTATTAGAAAAATATTCCAGGGTGACAAATATATTTTTAAAGTCCTAAGCAATTTGTTGCCTTCTTATTATTCTTTCCGCATTTCTGTTGGTTAGCTACTATTCTTTCATGTGAGTATTAAAATAAAAACAGCACTGTAAATGTGAATATTTTCCTAACTTTCTCCATTTTAATTGTTTGCACTAATCTTTTTTGCTTTACTTATTATCTATACGAATAAAAGGGTAATATGCTAATTAGATTGATGTCTTCCAGATGACCTTTCTGTTAAAACTGGGCCCAGGTGAAGCTGCCCGGGGTCCCGGGCGCCTGCAGCCAGGCCGGGCAAAGCCGCCCACAGTCTTGGGTGCCTGTGGCTGCGGCTGGCCTGGGAGAAGCCACCCGCGGTCCTGGGTGCCTGCAGCTGGCCAGAGGGAGGGAAGCCCAGGTCCCGGGTACTTGTGGCCAGGCGGAGAAGGGAAGCCTGGGTCTGGGTGCGGGGGCCAAGGCAGAGGCAGTTAGGGGCAATCAGGCTGGCAAGGGAGCAGTTAGGGGCGATCAGGCAGGCAGGCAGGCAGAGGTGGTTAGGGGCAATCATGCAGGCAGGCAGAGGGGTTAGGGGCGATCAAGCAGGCAGGCAGGCAGGTGGTTAGGAGCCAGCGGTTCCAGATTGCGAGACGGATGTCCAACTGCCGGTTTAGGCCCAATCCTGCAGTGATCGGGCCTAAACCGGCAGTCGGACATCCCCCGAGGGGTCCCGGATTGGAGAGGGTGCAGGCCGGGGTGAGGGACTCCCCTCCCCCCCCGCACAAATTTCGTGCACTGGGCCTCTAGTGATTCCATACTTTTCTTTCTGTCGCAGTCAGTCTGGTTTCAAAAAGATGAATTTTGTCTGAGTGTTCCTTAATCTTTCTTCCCAATTACACTACTAACTTGTCATGTCTTCAGACCACTAGAAATAATCTACATATCCTTTCTTTAAATACTGGCCACTAATCTTTAGGAGAGTCATTCAAGTTTGTAAATCAAGCCCCTTGCCATCAACCTTTTCTATATTTTGTGTGTGAATAATTTTGAGCTATTTTCCCTTCATTTTCTTAACCGGTGATTTCTTAATTGAACAAACCTCAATAAAATCTTATTCCTTCCTGAAACTTTTCATCTTAAGATTCCCAAGGATACGCCGAGACCGGTTTGGCTCAGCGGATAGAGCATCGGCCTGCGGACTGAAGGGTCCCAGGTTCGATTCCGGTCAAGGGCATGTACCTGGGTTGCGGGCACATCCCCAGTGGGAGATGTGCAGGAGGCAGCTGATCGATGTTTCTCTCTCATCGATGTTTCTAACTCTCTATCTCTCTCCCTTCCTCTCTGTGAAAAATCAATAAAATATATTAAAAAAAAAAAAAAAAGATTCCCAAGTATAATGCTTGCACCATTTCTTCAATATACTTTCCCATCTGTATATGAAAGTATATTTTCAAATTTTACCATTTACTTAATGGTTACTAGCAATATTTTTTCTTCTTAAAATCTAATTCCTTTTCCAATTCCTCATTCACCTTAACCTAGTTTAACCAACATTTATTGAGCTGCTTCTAGCTAACAGGCTTTGTTTGGAAAACACAGACCTGCAAGAAGGTCATAAATACTTTGGAATACTATAATTCTTTCTTGATTAAAATATTTCTTGATTTAAAATATTTTTCTACTATTTCTTCTCCTTTATTAAAAAGGTCACATATAAATATCACTTTAAGAAAAGTTTTTGTTTTTCATTCCAAGTCTACACTTGAAGGGAACTAATGACCACGTAGTCTTTGCTTAGGTATCTTAACAGATCACACATCAGCAAGATAGCGTAGTACCAATTTTGGTTTTGTTGCATTTCAGAAATATGACTTAAGATATTTAAAAGCTACCAACACTATATATTTGAAGGAATAAAAGCCACATATTTTAGTATCATTCATTTTCTTCTGCCTTTCCACCATTTAAGCTTCCTTGTCTTCTTTTCCCAATTACTATTCTTGCTGCAAGATCTCCCTCAACTACCCTTTTTCCCTTTCTCTCATTAAGTAAAGCTAGTGGGCTTCTTTCATGAGCTCTCTCAACAACTCCAGTAGGAAAGCAAGGAGAAAATTTTATTCTAATTTAAGAGGGTAAGGAGAGGACACATAGGAGAGTCAAGAATAGAATACAGGGCCTCTAACTTGGAATCCAGTACTATATATCTTGACTTAAGCCAGTGCTCTTTTTACTACTCTTACAAAGTAAATATGCCTGCAATAGATAAAGAAATGAGAAAAGTTTTGGCACAACAAAGTGCAAATACAAGTTACCTTTTCCTAAATGTAATTTTCTTGCATGTTAATATTAATTAAACAGTTGGGTAAAATTAAAATTAAAAACCAAACCTATTCTTTACTCATAACTGTTAAGGAAAAATGTTTATCTAGGTCTCATATAAGGTAAAATTATTTCAAATACCTATACTTAATATCAATTAAACTGTTCCTTGATAGGAAACCTCTTTAGTTTTGCAACTGTTCTAGATTTTTTATTTTTCATTACAAGTTTAAATATAACTGTACCCTTATGAAAAAAAAATATTTTTTTAAAAATATGTTTTATTGATTTTAGAGAGAGAGGAAGGGAGAGGGAGAGTGAAAAAGAGAAACATCAATGTGTGAGAGAAACACCGATTGGTTGCCTCCCATACACACCATGACCCGGACCGAATCCCACACTGGCCAGGGCAGAAAAGAAAGTTTTAATATTTTCACTAAGTCACATGCCAAATGTTACCTGGTTACTAAATCTTTGACAATGAGTTTAAATGAAAAGAAAAATAAGTTCAATCTATCCTGCCAAGAAGACAACATGTATAACAAAACTAACTCCTAACACACAAGATGCACTTCAAACAGTAAAATGCACCCCCTTCTGAGCTTCTCAACTCCTAAAGCTTTTGAACTCTTATGACCTTCCTTCAGAGATATCAGGCTCCAATTTATTTTTAATATGAGTTACATATAGTACACATTAATATAACTTAAATATTTCCAACCTATCAATAGTCATTTTTGCTACAAATATTAATATCTCTAACCAAAAGATGCTTGATAAGGCTATAGAAAATGAGTGCCTATAAGACATAATAAATAATAGCAAATAAAGGTTTATAAAAAATTATCAATCTAGCCCTGGCTGGTGTTTCTCAGTGGTTAGAGCGCTAGCTTTGATCCATGGCCCATTGGGGAATGTGCAGGAGGCAACCAATCAATGTGTCCCTCTTGCATCAATGTTTCTCTTCTCTTCCCCAGTCTCCTTCCATTCTTTCTAAAAATCAATGAAAAAATATCCTCAGGTGAGGATTAAAAAAAAATTATCAATCTAAAAAGCAAGAAAATTTTATTAAAAAGCCAAGAAAAGGTTAGAATTTCTAAGCAAACCATTGAGATTAAACTGCTAATTTAATTCCATCTTAAACTGGATCACAGGATAGCTGATCCTGGTACACTAAAAGTATAACTTAAAAAAAAATTCATTTTTTGCCTACATTAGATATTTTTCTCCAAATTACCAAAAAAAAAAAATGTCTTAATGAAACATGAATTAAACTATATACATAAATATTTAATCTATATCCTTCACATTCTCTTCTACGCTTTACAAATATTTTCACTACTTTAAAAGGTAAGTTCATAATCGTGCTTGTCTACCCAACAGTATTTTTTATTGCTTAGCTTTTATTCACTTTTCTAGTCTTAGGGCATCACCCTACATAGACAAGTGTGGTTACACTTCATATGTTAATAGTACTTTGCAAGCTTAGAATTCTGTTAATTAAGATGTCGTTTCGCCTTGGCCAGGTGGTTCAATTGGTTGAAGCACTGTCTCATACACCAAAACGGTTGCTGGTTCAATTCCCAGTCAGGGTACATACCTAGGTTTTGGGCGGATATGGGAGACAACTAATGGATGTTTCTCTCTCACATTGATGTTTCTCTCTCTTTTTCTCCCCCTTCCTTTCTCTAAAATCAATAAAACATAACCTTGGGTGAGGATTTAAAAAAAAAAGTCATTATTTCCATACACAGCACCTTGAACTACCTCTAGTAGAACCTCTATCATATCATACACTAATGACTGGTTTACATATTTGCCCTTTAGAGAAATTCTCAGTCTCCCAGAGCCTAACACTTTGCCTGACATCTATGAGGTGCTAAGTAAATGTTTAATAAAAGCAAAAATAAACTTAAATACAACTAAATTTTTTCACAAATATTTCTTGATAAAACAATTCCTCTATGATTAAATAAGTTTGTAACCTAACAATATAGAAAAGAAACTAACTTTAAAAAAATAAAATTTCTTACTGCTTATTGAAGAAATATGGTTGTGTTCCCAGTCTTTGAGAAAGAGCTTGACAGCACTGGTCAACATCTTCCAAGACCTAATATAGGCAATAGACCCCAAAGAAAAATATTTAAATTAGCAAAACAATAAAATGTGTCTAAAACTATTTATAATACAGTTTATAACAAAAATATAAATTTAGGTAATCTTTAATAATATATTTAAATCTGCCAATAGGTCACATATAAAATATAAATAATATTTCCTATAGAAGACATACAAAGAAAATTTGAGAGCTAATTTCCTTTAAATGCAAGTACAATTAAGTTACTTATAAGGATTACTATCAAGTAAGTTTTTACCTTAAAACTTTACTCCATACAAAAACTGTTTTGCTGAATCCAATGATTTTACAAATATTAAAAAACCTGCTTCATAAAAATGACACTGCTGACCTACCATGAGCAAAAGCATTTCAATTGTTTTTCACTAGTAGAGATGGATTTTACTCACTCCATCCCTATTCACTTACCCAAGATCCCTTCCGGCTAATAGCACACACACATAAGTGAGTTGTCTGGCTAAGACTAGGGGTAGCCTTATAAAAGAGACATTAATTAGTCTAATGATATTTAAACTCATGACCTTGATAAGATTTGTATTTTTTAATCTTGCTACTTCAGTACATTTAAGACCAAAATCTTTAAAAATATATATTAAGCACTGTATTTAACATGGTGTTTTTTAAGCCCTGATACTGTAGATCAATATTTATTGGCATAAAAGATGCCCACAATATGTTGTTAAATGGGAAAAACATCAGGTTATAGAGTGGGCAGGTATAATATGATCCCATTTAAGGAAAATATTATTAAGAGACATCTAGAATAATGTTCTCCAAATAGTTAACAGTGGCTATTTCTAAGTGGTAGTATTTCAGGCCATTTTTATTTCCTTTTTTAGCTTTTCTGTATTATATAATTTGTTTTACAATCAGCATGTGATTTTTATAAAATTACTTCATGTCAAAGAAAATAAGAGCAAATGTTTTGTTAGTTTTTTATTATGTTGGGATTTTTTAAGAACTATCAATACAAAAAAATGAATTTAATACTTTAAAGGTTTATCTTAAATGCATTAAGGGTTTGTGAACTTCAATCTGAACTGACCTGGTCCAGAGTCTTGTTACCCCATCCAATAGCTTTCATCTTACGTTTGACTTCCCACTGTTTCTGATAGGCCAAAATACGATTCAGAGGCCAAGGGTAAGGAGATCCATATCTAGCATGTGTGATCTAAAGCAAAAAGATTTTGTTAAAAACATGATTCTTCCTAAAAACAAAGCCTCTTTTTCACAAATAGAATTCTAAAGGAAACAGACTGTCAGAGAACACAAATAGAGTAACCTGAAAAAAAATACAGAGCTTGCAATCTAAAAAATTAAAATTTTAAAACATTCCTTTTAAAAATATATAAACTTTTATGTACTTCGCAACCAGTTATATCAAACAATGACACATAGCTTCCCTAAAATGTATGTGCAAGCAAAATTAAAGTAAGTGAAAAACTAAAGCACTAATGGTATAAACCACAATGTTTCATTTATGAGCAGGGACTTACAATTCTGAACAAAAGTATTTTCTCATTAAATTTTAATTAAGATAAATGCTGCAGATCCACTCACCTCCCCTACTGTAGCTTCATCACACCACTGGAGATACAACTAGGAACAAAAGAAACAGTCACAAAAACTTTAGAATACCAAAGAGAAAATGGTTAAAAAGAAAGTTATTTCTTGCCATGGTAATTTTTTATAAGCCAACTTTATAAAAGTCACATATGTGAGGGGCTTTTATCTTCACTAATGTTGCTATATATAAATATTAAATTTAATGGTGGTACTTAATAAAAAGATTTCTTATTCATATAGTAACATCTCCAAATACCATTAAAGTATTTTACAGATATTATTTAAGTACACTTAACAAGGACAAATAAAATGACAAGTGAGCAAGAATCATTGCTTTTTATAAACAGAAAATTAGAAGTGAAAATGTCAGGCAATTTGTTCAAAGATAATGATCAAATAATTTGGGTAAGCATCCTAGCCCTTGAAGTGCTTGACTATTTTCCTATTTCTCAATAACTTTAAATAACCCATAAGAAAAGATTACCTTTTATGAGAGAAATAGCTTATTTTTAAGGCCTATTATTTTCTATTATACCTCTGCAGTCAACAGCATGTTGTTGACTAATTCCATGTAGGCTTTCATTTCTGCTTTTTGGACTTCATCCAACCCATCACTAAGAGAATGGCCCTAAAGGGAATTTAAAAAAATTTAAGAGCATCATATTAAATATACAAAAACTTTCAGTTATGTTACTATCAAGTAATATAACATCAATCCTTTTACTGCAAATGTCCAATGGATTAATTTCCAAAATGTTTCCGAAAAGAAAATTAATATCAAAAAATTATTTTATACTCTTGCTACAACATATTAATAAGTCGTATTTGTCATTATAAAATGACTCTTTCATTGGATAAAATTACGTTATCAACTATTTCACAAAAGAAGAAAACAACAATGGTCTGTAAACCTTGTTACTTTAAGAGACTAATCTTATTAATAATAAAATAAATGCCAAAAGATTGACATGTGCTACTTATAAAGTGGTCAAAGATAAATAAAGGTATAGGGAAATAGATACTAATTTTTAAAATCTACACTATAGTAATGAGTGAATGCACAAAATGATATAACCTTTAGTTCAATCTGGCAATCTGTTTTAAGATTTTAAATTGCATACCCTAATATCACAATATCACTCTTAGGAATTTATCCTAAGGAAATAATCTGACAAGTGTACAAATGTGTATGTACAAGAATATTTCTCGTAGCACTCAATAACAGCGAAGAATTGGCAACTTGCAACGTGTCCATCAGTAAAGACAATAAATTATTATATATCCATATAATAAAACACTAGACAATTTAAAAGGGTAATTTATATATATATATAGATATACACATATGTAAATTTATATATATAGTCATTACTATGGAAAAATTTCCAAGCATACTGATGATTTTAAAAAACAGGTTACAAAATAACTAATAATAGTATGATCTATATTTTTCTATATATACAAAAAAAAAGTCAGGAAGGGTTTCCACAAAATGTAAATGGAGGCTGTCCTTTAATAACTATTAAAATCTAAACTGAATAATTCAAATGAATAAATTATTACATTCAACTTCTAAACAGATCCTATATCTCCCTTCTTAAAGGTTAACTTGACATTTTTTAAAAACCTAACAGTTTTCATTCATGGCCAAAATTCTTATAAGCATATTACAAAATTATGTACCATTTTGTAAAAATCAAATTACCTCTTTTGCCAATGATTTTCATTATTTAAAAAACTTGCACTTTAGAAATATTTCTCCAGTAGTTTATACTGGCATTTTCTAAAACCAGGTTAAAATCAATGTAAATGTTAAGATATGCTAAGAAATGATGAATGACTTATTTGAGTGGCTGTAATCAAATGCATTTGGTATCTTTTTTATTACCTTGGCTTTAACGAATTGGACTATTGGACCAAGTTCTGATACTACTTGATTTCCTACATGAATAAAAGGTACTTTACCTGTTGAAGAAAAAAAAAAGTGTGAAAACACTTTCAGTATATTAAAGTTTGTGCTAATACTCATAGGAAATTAACACAAAACTGAGACATGTTTTATTAATACAGAATACCAGAAAACTATAACTTTTGAAAATTACAGTTGAATGTGTATGTTAAATTCTATACATTTTTAAATACTGATTACTTACTAATTTTAAAACAAAAGACAAAAGAACGATTTGAATTATTCATTTACAGAATTCTCACTTATATATAACAACAGATCACAATAGTCCCTTTTCAGAGCTAACACTAACAAATCACTCTATAGTCGTAAATATTAATTATTCAAATTACATGAACCAAGCCCAGATACTGGTTCATGACCACTGACAGATTTCAAAGCAATTCAACTGGGCCTTCACTTCAATCCATATTTTAAACTACACTTAAGACTTCTTTTTGTGTCTTCTACTTTCAAGTCTCAGATATTCATTAAGGTCGATATTTTAAGTACATAATGGTGTATTAATAAATGTCTTTGAATCAGAGATATCAGGAATTAAGAGAATTAACAATCCTTGAAAGTATGTTAGTTTATGAATTATAAAGTATGTTTCCAACATATATTGGAAAAAAGAACAAGTAGGATACTTATAAAAACTGGCTTTTCTAAATAAATGTCATGTTAAAAAATTATTTCATTCCTATAAGCACTAATAGTTGATGAAATTATCAGAGATGATGAGAACAAAATAATCTCCAAGTAGCAATAAAGTTTACCCCAAAAACCAGAGAATAAACCTTGCTGTCAGGCCTAGTTCAAATAGAGTTCACATTAACAGCAGGTTTCTTCATGGTCCTTTTCAATAGATTCACTGCTCTCTGGCTCAGTTAGCCTGAGGGTAATGGATGAGGTGCAAAGCACCAACAAAAGCTTCATCTGCATCCATAGGATAACACATTACAAAGGAAAGTCAGGCCTCTTGGAACACAACTCAATAGATGTATTTAGAAGACATATCCATGTTACCAACATAGAAACACTGAATTCTGCATTCTTTTCTTCTACTGTTTTATAAACCTTGCAATAAAAAAAAAGTTTATTATCTGGGTAAGCATTAGGGCATATTGTTTTTTAGTGCAGATCCTCTGAGATAAAATAATCTTAGAATAAAAACTATTTATTAATGAATGCCTAGATCAGTGGTTCTCAACCTTCCTAATGCCGCGACCCTTTAATACAGTTCCTCATGTTGTGGTGACCCCCAACCATAAAATTATTTTCGGTGCTACTTCATAACTGTAATTTTGCTACTGTAAACAATATATAATTATATATGTGTTTTCCGATGGTCTTAAGTGACCCCTGTGAAAGGGTCATTCGACCCCCAAAGGGGTCGCGACCCACAGGTTGAGAACCCCTGGCCTAGATGGAAGGGTATTTCTGGGGTGTAACATTTTGAGAGCAAAGTGTATTTCTCTTTTTCAATAACCAGTTTGGAGTTCTTGGAAGAAAGAGATTTCATTTTCTTTCTTAAAAATATTTTGAGCACTACAGTTTCTGAAAAAGGGAAGCAGTGTGGGTAATCAATTAAATACTTATATATCACTAAATATAAAGGTATATATAAAAGGCTAATATGCAAAGTGTCCCCTTGGGAGTTCGACTGGGAGTTCGATCGCTCACTATGATGTGCGCTGACCACCAGGGGGCAGCGCGGAATCCCAATCGCCCCGCAGGTCACCCCACAGATCAGCCCTGATCACCGGCCAGGCCTAGGGACCTTACCCATTCACGAATTTCGTGCACCGGGCCTCTAGTCTATATATATATGAAAGCCTAAGTGACCAAACGACTGGTCGATTGGTCGCTATGACATGCACTGACCACCAGGAGGCAGACGCTCAACTCAGGTGCTGTCCCCTGGTGGTCAGTGCGCTCCCACAGCCAACCTCCTGCAGTCCCTGACCCTGGCGGGCCAAACCTCCCCCCGGCCGGCCAGCCCCAATTGGCCTTGATCGGGCAGCCAGCCAACCTCCCATGGCCCCGACTGGCCCCAACCCAGATCACCAGCCAGGCCAAGGGACCCCACCCGTACACGAATTCGTGCACTGGGCCTCTAGTATGTGTGTGTGTGTATATGTATGTATGCGTGTGTGTGTGTGTGTGTGTGTGTGTAGCAGTGAATGTTTTTTGTTACTTGCTTGATTTAAAGTGAAGCCAATGTTATATCTTTATTGTATCCTTATTATAAGGCAAAAAGCACAGTGAGACAGCTATTGTCTGGCACCAAAGGTTATAAAAGAAACTAAAGGCACTTTTACTCACTTTAGGCAGAATAATCATTTTTAGGACTTTTATTTCTAAAGAAAGCAACGAGATGTCGCCAAGCAAGTATGAAGATTTAGAGAATATTAGAAAAAGAAAAAACCTTGAATGTCATCATATCCAGCCATCTCATATTACAGATGTGGTCACCAGAGCTCAAAAAAGAGATGTCAAATTTCCCAAAGAAACTGTTAATATGTGACAAACTCACAGAAGAATTAGACTAAATTTCCTAACACTTAGCCAAGTGCTCTTCTGACTATTCCATGATCCTCTCTGCTTTAAAAATCTTCCACAAATTAGAAAACTGTGGTACATCTACACAATGGAATACTATGCTGCTGTAAAAAAGAAGGAATTCTTACCATTTGCAACAGCATGGATGGAACTGGAGAGCATTATGCTAAGTGAAATAAGCCAGTCAATGAAAGAAAAATACCACATGATCTCACTCATTTATGGATAATTAAGACCATTATAAACTGATGAGCAAAAATAGATACAGAGGCAGAGCAACATCGAACAGACTGTCAAACTACAGCGAGAAGGCCCGGGAGGGTTGGGGGGGTGGGTAAGAGATCAACCAAAGGACTTGTATGCATGCATATAAGCATAACCAATGGACACAAGGCACTGGGGGGTATGGGAGGCTAGGGGAAGGTCAAGGGGAGAGAAAAAAAAAGGAGACATATATAATACTCTTTGTAATACTTTAAGCAATAAAACAATTTTTAAAAAAATCTTCCACAATAACCCTGGCCAGGGGGCTCAGTTAGTTGGAGCACAGTTTTGTACACCAAAAGGTTGTGGATTCCATTCCTGGTCAGGGCACATACCTAGGTTGTGTGTTCAATTCCTAGTCAGGAGGCAACCAATTGATGTTTCTCTCTCTCTTTCTCCCTTACCCTCTCTCTAAAATCAAGAAAAACATACCCTTGACTGAGGATTAAAAAAAAATTTTCCATGAGACCAACAAAAGGACTTGTATGCATGCATATAAGCCAAACCAATGGACACGGACAACAGGGGATGAAGAGTATGAGTGCAGGGGTTGGGGGGAGGTTGGGGGTTAATGGGGGGATGAGGACACATTTGTAATACCTTAACCAATAAAGAAATTAAAAAAAAAAATTCCACAAGGTCAAATAAGTAAATAAGATAAAATACATTCCCCTGATCACCCCATGATGAAAAGACTAATAATAGAGATATGATAAAATGTAAATATCCTAACAGAAAATGCCATTTCATCTACCTATAGAAGCCCCCTCCTATGAATGAATGTATATCTGTACGTGTGTATTATTGTAGTCTCTACAATATTTATCTGTTTGTCTTTCATAGTCTATAAAAATGAGGTAGATATCTATCTAGGTGATACTTAAGTATATAATACAGTCATTTTAGGAAGCAGGTAGGTATGTCTTCTCCTTATTTGCCAAAGATATCAACTTCAGTATTAGATTACTAACCATTTTGTACTAGAGGCCCAGTGCACGAAATTCATGCACAGGGTGGGAGAGGGTCTGTCAGCCCGGCCTGCACTCTCTCCAATCCGGGACCCCTCGGGGGATGTCCAACTGTCTCTCACAATCCGGGACTGCTAGCTCCTAACCGTTCATCTGCCTGCCTGCCTGATTGCCCCTAACCCTCCTGCCTGCCGGTCTGATCGCCCCTAACCACCTCTGCCTGCCTGATCGCCCCTAGCTGCCCCCCTGCTGGCCTGATCGCCCCTAACCGCCTCTGCCTCGCCCTGCACCCAGGACCCAGGATTCCCTCCTCCGGCCGGCTGCAGGCACCCAGGACCTGTGCCAGCTTCGCCCAGGCCAGCCGCAGCCGTTGGGGACTGTGGGCGGGCGGCCTCGCCCAGGCCGCAACTGCAGGTGCCCGAGACCACAGGGTGGGCAGCTTGTCCCTCTCCCAGGCTGCAGCCACAGGCACTGGTGCCTGGGATCGAGGGGCAGGTGGCTCATCCCTCTTCCGGGCCGCAGGCACAGGCGCAGCTGCTGGCACCCTGGACCACAGGGCAGGTGGCTTGTCCCTCTCCTGGGCTGCAGGCGTAGCCGCTGGTGCCCGGAACCACGGGGTGGGCGGCTTGTCCCTCTCCCAGGCCAGGCCGCAGCCTGGCTGGTCCCCATTCCTCTCTCCCCAGTGTTGAGTGTCTGAGCCGTTATGGCGTGATGGCGTGAGAGTGTGATGACCATTTGCATATTAGCTCTTTATTATACAGTATGTGTACTTACATTCTTTGTATGGCTACCTAGAGGAAAAGGATAGATAGAACCCAATATAATTCATTTCTCCAGAATTCAGTAAAGTTTATAAAACCTATGTGTAAAATTAAAAAATGAGTCAGCTAATGGCCTTCAAGAATATAAAATATGTCTATGTTTACAAGTCTGGAAATTATTTTATGGAAATGTTTTAAAATATATATTCATAAACCTATAAACACAAGGTGGGGCAAAAGTAGGTTTAGAGTTGTGAATATGCAAAACACAGTTTATATCTTATATATTTTTTGAAATATATTAAAATTTAATCACTCATAAAAGCTGTAATTATTCTTGTATTATTATTATTATATTATTTTTCACATGAATATCTGTAAAGCTACTTTTGCCCCACCCTCTATAAAGTATTCATATAGAATTTTAGAATTTTCAATGTGTATGGAGAGAGCATCTTCACAGCTTTTGACAATTATTACTACCTTTAAGAACATAAGATGGAAAAAAACGTTTAACACAAGTTATCATTACAATGAAGAGACAGGTAAATGTTTCCCTAAAAAAAAAAATGTAACACACTTATGCCCATCAGTTATATTCAACAAGATTTATTCATAAAAGAATGACTCTATGTTATTATTGCTCCAGCAAAAGCATAGTTATAATAATCCATATAAATTTTACTTAACATTTGTCAACATTATATTTTATATTAAAAATATCTGAACCATCTTTATTTATTTTTTTATAAATATATTTCTTTATTGATTTCAGAGGAAGGGAGAGGGAAGAGAGAGAAACATCAATGATGAGAGAGAATCATTGATCGGCTGACTCCTGCACGCTCCCTACTGGGGATCGAGCCAGCAACCCAGGCATGTGCCCTTGGCCGAAATCAAACCTGGGACCCTTCAGTCTGCAGGCTGACGCTCTATCCACTGAGCCAAGCCAGCTAGGGCATGAATCATCCTTATTTAAAACTGTACTAATACATGACACATAAAAAAGCAATACTGATTATGAAAAATAGCAGAAAGGCTAAAATCTTAATAGAAAGCATCTTAAAACTTGTTAAAACAAAAAGAACTAAAACCCAAAAACATTCAGAGATGACATTAAGACTTGTGACAGGTTAATTTAATTATTTCACAATTTCTCTTCTTCCATATTTATAATGGGACAATATAATTTAGAGAAGTCTGTTTAATAATAAATGGGTCCATCAATATTAAAATTTGTTTTGTGAAGAGCAAAACAGTCCTGTGTAAAAAAGACTGGCAAAATCTAAGATTTTCTATTTTCTTAAAATCTACTATTTAAAACAATTCCTTAACTTTCCAGTAAATATTTCTGACCACAGAGCTGAAATGCATACAGAGGCCCACCACAGTACTGTCAAGTTTGCAATTTTACTTTATAAAACCATAGGGAAATTCTTCAAAAAGTAAACAAAAAATATAGGCATTTTAAAAATCTAAGTACAGCCCTAACTGGTTTGGCTCAGTGGATAGAGCGTCGGCCTGCAGACTGAAGGGTCCCAGGTTCAATTCTGGTCAAGGGCATGTACCTTGGTTGCGGGCACATCCCAGTGGGGGGTGTGCAGAAGGCAGCTGATGGATGTTTCTCTCTCTTCGATGTTTCTAACTCTCTATCTCTCTCCCTTCCACTCTGTAAAAAAAAAAAAAATCTAGGTACAAATTGGACTAGCACCAAGTTTGTCAATGTATAATAACAGTAGAGAAGAAGACACTTACCAGATGGAGACATATATTCTGCATTTGCCCTACAAACTACTTTGATAGGCAGATTACACATTTGCAAAAAGGCCTGTAAATCAAGAGAAATACAGTAAGCCTAGGGAAAGTATATGCATATTTGAACACAACTTTTTAAAAACTTCTTTTCTAAACTTAAGTAATCACTTAGATAATAGTAACACTTTATTGGAAAAGAATATATCTGTTGAAAGTGAAAGATTTGTATTCCAAACAAAAATAAAATATTTCCCTACTGAAAACCCAGTATGATGTAAACACCAGTGAGTGTATGAAGTTTAAAGCATTTATACATTTAAGACTGGAAATGTAAATTATCACATTTATTTTACTGTATTCATTTACATAAGTCAACAGTACTGTACATTGTTTTAATTTTCTTTAATAGATGGCAAAAGTCCAATTTTTATAAGGTATTATTACTTAATTCCACTATTCTTTCTTGTCTTAGGAAAAAGCTCTCAAAATGTTATTTCTGCTATTTTAAAGTTCTCTCCAATAATACTAAATATCCTAACATGTAGTTTTTATGCTCACTAATCACTTACTAAATATATAGTTTATTTTTACTTTGTTTAAAGTAACAAAAATTTTAAATATTTAACAATAGGAAATGGGTAAATCATTTATGATAAATCCAAACCATGAAATATTATACAACTAGTAGCCCGGTGCACAAAAATTTGTGCACTCGGGGGTGAGGGTGAGGGGTGGGGCCAGACCCCTCAGCCCGACCTGCACCCTCTGTCATGTTCCGGGACCCCGGCCACTCCTGGCCTAGGCACAGGCCTACAGGCTTGGGGTGGCCTGGCTCCAGAGGCCCCATTTTATCAAGAGAACAAAGTCGGCGTTAGTTACAGCCCTCACCGAACCCAGTACACTGCATCTGTGCATACAACTGCCTCGTTCATGTGCCTGCTTCGCCCTACTGAATTACTAACATCTTGAGGACATAGCTCTGTCTTATCCTACTTCACCTTCAGTGCCTGGCCTGGTGCCAGGGACCTGAGAGGGTTTGCTGAGTGAGTGAGTGAATAATGAGTGAGTGAATGAGTGAATGAATGAGCAAGTAAGTGAATGAGCAAGCAGCTACCGGTCGGGATAGTTCGCACTCCGCTCTGGGCTGCCTGACACAAACCCCGGGAAGTTCCCGCCCTGCTCCCAGCGGCCCCACTCCCCTCTCCCAGCTGCATAGTTTGCGCAGGGCAAAGGCGGCCCGGGTGTGCGTGTTGGCAGATCGGTGCATTAGCACCTGCCAGACTTGGATCCCCGCGGGAGGGCCGTTTGTGGGCGTGGCCGGTGGCGGATGGCTGTGGTCCCGCCCGCCAGTCCTGGGTTGGGTCCCATACAGGCCACCTGCCACCCGGGTCGCAGATAGCAGGCCCAGATGGCAGCGGGGCAGGTGGGATGGCGCTGTCCCACCCTGCCTGCAGTATGCAAATTAGCCGCCATCTTTGTTGGCGGTTAGCCGCCATCTTGGTTGGCAGTTAATTTGCATATCATCCTGATTAGCCAATGGGAAGGGTATCGGAGGTTCAGTTAATTACCCTATTTGTCTTTTATTAGATAGGATGTTAAAAATCACACTTTTAAATAAAGAATATTTTATGACAGGAAAAATATCCATATTATAATACTAAGTGAAAAAATATAAAATTGTATTGACAATATATACTAATTCATTTTTAAGTGTTTTTAAGACATCAGTAAACTCTCTGCCAGCCTATATGCCTTCTGACAGATTCTCTGCACTGTTTTTTTGTAATACTCAAAGGTTACTCCCCTTGTTCTCTCTTCTATGACATCTAGGTTTCTTTTTCTCCACTCACTATATTTACCTACCTTCTTTCTATAAAATTGTTCAATTGGGGTAGTCATCCTATATAATAAAAGGCTAATATGCAAATTGTCCCCTCTACCAGGAGTTCGACCAGGGGGTGGGGCTGGCCCGCCAACTGCCTGCAGCCCTCCCTCCGGCCAGCCACAGCCCCTCCCCCTAGCTGCCCCATCGGTCCCCCACCCTGATTGGCGGCGGGGCAAGCCAGCCAGCCTCCCGTATCCCCTCGTCCCCTTCCCTCTACTCCCCCCACCGCCCCGGCCCTGATCGGGCAGGGCAGCCAGACCCCACCGTGCACAAATTGCACCAGGCCTCTAGTAGATCACAATGGTTTTAATTACCACATACAAATTAGAAAACAAAGTTTTTATCTATTTCAAAACTGAGGAAACTGCTATAAATAACAGTCAAATGTCAGTTGAGAGAAATTAATAAATAACAAGGCTAATACTTATCATATATTAAGACTATTAATAGACCAGCCTATCCTAGCCAATAAAGATTTCTCACAGGGTTGCCTATTGCAATTCCTTCCTCAGTTTTATGTTGGAAATCAGTCTTAAGATTCTTTCAAAGTAGTAAGAGTGTTCAACAGTGATTATTATCTTATACGAAGAGCTCTATTTACCTAAAAATATGTCAATTCTCTTCTTTAAATCTGTCTTCACAAAACTCCAGTCTTCTAGAAATGCTCCTCTCTAAAAATGAACCAACATGACTCTGATCCCTCTCTACTTATACCCTCTGATTCCTTCATTGCTCTAAAATTTATGTCTACATGTCTGATGTCAAGTAAATGTAATATCTTAGAGAAGCAAAGAATAGATTTGAATTTTTATAATTCTGTCACCCCTCCAACCTCCCTCATTTTCCTACAGCTACCATAAGATAGTGCACTACTTATACTAAGCATTCAATGCTTAGTGACTGAGCCAACCAAAGCTTTATTGTGGCAGAGGTGCAATTATCTCCCTATATATGTTCCCCCACTTTCTCTACAGTGGTAGAACCCATGAGTTATACCTTCACACGTGACTGCCTGAAATAAGAACTTTATTTCCCAGGCTCTCTTGTAACAGGGTGTAGCCAAAGTCTAAATTCTGACCAATGGGATTTAAAGTTCTGGGCAACTGCTGGAAAGTTTCTTAAATAGGAACCGTTTTTTCCATCCTGTTGACTAGAATGTGAAAAGGATGACTGTAGCCACAGCAGCCAAACTAAATTATTAAGTACAAATTCAGTGTTTGACATGGTAGAAAAACAGGAGTAAAGAAGCCTAGGTCTTTGATAGTCATGTAGTCACCCAACCTGGATTACCTGTGTTTATAAGAAAAAAAAAAATTCCATTTGGGTTTTTTGTCACCCACAGACAAAACTTAATCCTTAAACTAATTCACCAACAATTACTGTTTCTAAATTTAAGCACCACCTCAGCCAACCAAAAGCTTATTCCTCTGTGTCACTGTAAGTGTATATTAACATTCCTCTAAATACCATAATCGGCACTCCCAATTTATAGTAATAATAGTGAGCTTCTTGATCGACCTCTAAGTATAGACTAGGGAAGTGGTTCTCCAACCTGTTTGGCATGCATCAAACTCATGTGGAAGGATTATTAAAACACAGTTTGCTAGGAAGAGAATTAGAGAGAATAAATTTAAGCAGCTCTTTCAAGAAGACTAGTGAGAAGAAGGAAGGAGGGATTAAAAAGGTCAACTCCCCTCCATTATATATGCAACTGCACTGATGACGGAGAAAGGCTGAGCTCATTAAAACATAAATAGAAAAAAAAGTGAAAATAGGCTGAAATGACAAGAAACAGGTAGAAAAACTGACATGCAAAATCCATGCGAAGGTAAAAAAGGAATGGAATAAAAGCACAGGTGGAGAGAATTTTTGTCAAAAAACAGGACACTTTTTCCACTGTAATATAAGGGGTGGTCGGAAACAGTGATGAAGACTGCAGTATAATAAGAAAATTAGAGCGTGCTCACATTCCGTGATTAACAGGAGAAATCATGTGCTAAGAATGAGGAACTAAGAGAGGATTGAGGCCCTCAAAAGAAGAAAGGAATCTGCAAAAACTGCTTATATCTTCTCAAAGGTCTAAATAATATTCAATTGTTAGTTAACAGTCATAATATATGAAAAATAGTAAATATGGTACACTGCACTTTGCTATACTACATGCATAGTGGCAACTGTACTAATCAATGTTCCAAAAGCTGTATTTCACAAAAGTGATTAAGCAAAATTGTAATCAAAGCCATACTTCCAGTCCTGTTAATTTTTTACCCCTTTACTATAAATACAAACTTAATTTTGTCCAATTTAACATCAATTTTGTCCAATCGATGGAATAACTCTGCTTAGCCAAAGATTAGTTCTACAATATTTACTATAATTACTCTTCATCCCTGATTCAAAATATGTTTTCTGAATTAATCTGTACTTCACAAAGAAGTCTGATGTCACAAACACAGTATTTTCATCCAAACTTCCAAAATACAAAACAAAACAATACTATGGTTGTGTTCAAGAATATAAAAATTCTAAAACCAAATCAGGCTTTGATTCAAACAGTATTACCCTTTCTCTTGTAGGATGGAAGAAAATCCCCAAAACATTCCAAAATAGTATTTTCATCTTTCATTTTCATTTTCAATCCCCTATGGGCACTCCATTTACTCCAAATAAAACAGGCATGAAACAAAAACCTAAAACACATTTTACTTTCAATCTGAAATCGAAATCTGCAGGTTTTTATTCTTAGCTAAATCCAAAGGAAAATGTAGTTCTAATTATAGTAAGAAAACTTAGGATAACTCGCCTAACTCCTATTCCTCAGTTGGATATTTTATTCCAAACTAATTCAAGTGATTGACAATATAAAGTTTTTGAGTCAAAAACTTTCTACATTTTATCAGAATAATGATGTATAAACTGTACTGTCCAATATGGTAGCCACTAGTCATCTGTGGCTATTTAACTTAAATTTAAATGAATTAAAGTTGAATAAAATTTTAAATTCAGTTCCCCAGATATACTAGCCACATTTCAAGTGTTCAAAAGTCACATGTGGCTACTGGATATTATATTTATTGAACAGCACACAAAACACACACACACACACACACACACACACACACACACACACACACAAACAAAACAAAACAAAAAACCCCCACCAGAACATTTACATCATTGCAGAAAGTTCTATTGCACCCAGTGGGTCTGTAACAATGGTAATCAGTGCATTAAAGACATCTTAGCAAGAAAGGACATGAATAGCAAATAACTCTGCTCTCTTTTCAAAGACCTGGAGATGCTAAAGTACAACTACATTCTTTGAAACCAGACAAGCATGTTCTATTGAAACACTGAGAAGCCCAATCTTGAAGGCCACCCCATCTCTTTTACAGACACAGGTGACAGAAGTATGTACAGATCAATATCATCTTTGTCAACACTTTCCTGCAGGTCTGTAATCAAGGTGTTAAGAAATTAATATTATACAGAATAAAAATACAATCAAGGATAGTTTTATCTTTGGTGATTTCTATCCCCTGCATCTACAGCCCACACCAAGTGAAAAGCCAATTTAACTGCCTGGTTAAAATAAGCAGCTTTAAGAAGCTAAGAAAGCCATCCAATCAGAGCAGTATTATCTTTCTGAAATTTTGCTGAGACATGAGTGACATGAAAAAGCCACTGCCAGCAGGAGTCCTTTAAAATCTCAGCAACTATGGCTCAACCTTCAGGAGATTAAAAATAAGTATGCAGGTCTCTTATAATTAATACAAGTAGGAAAGTAGAATAACATTAATGAGAAAATCAAACAAAACAATACATCTCAAGTATTATGCATATCTAGTTTCTTCAAGTCTTTATTCATGGAGAAATATACTAATAATATTCCAGAAAGAAATGTAGGGAGGAAATCAGTGAAATTAAATTCAAAGCCAAAAAGTCATTCAGTTCTTTTACAAAAAACAATAAATATGATAGTTCCTGACAGAAACAAGGAAATAGAATCCACAATATTAAAAACCTTAAAATATCAAATATTCCTTGATTTAATTGCATTATGGCTTTTCAAAAAGATAACTAAAAACAGTTCAGAAAATGGTGAAAAGGGCTCAACCCCAGTTGAATGGAAACACAGCCAGCCAACAATAGGCCTGCCCTGGTGGCTACATTTACACAGGGAAGATGTTGCCTCATTAAGATGCTATACTTACCATCATTTAGAGCAATTGACTTTCTGTTGCTGACTCATAAGCCATACCACTATTAGGACTGGGTGAACCATTAGCACATCCCCACTCCTTAATTGTCACTGGGTAAGTGCCCTAGCAGAACTTAATGGATCCTAACAGAAGATAGATTTAAGAAGCAAGTTGTTTAAATGGAAGACTACAGTTTCTTTTGAAAAATGAAAAGTCTCTGCATCAGTTTTAAGAGTCAGTATAGAACAAAAAGGAGTTAATAGAGCAGAGCCTCCCAGTGAGACATCTCTCAGTGGAGTCTTAGTGACTGACTGCTTTAGCTTGAGAAAGTTCCTTTATCTCATAAGCATTCTGATTTCTAAAATGAAAACAATATATTAAGCAGAGTAATTGAGGTACTGTGTGTAAAATACTATTTAAAATCAAAATAGCAAAATTGCACACTAAGCTAAAAATCTCTAAATAGATATTTAAAGGATAAATAAGTCAACACAACACAAAGTACTTTTTTAAAGAATAATGTAAAGAGCAAATATATGTCTGTTTGTAATATGTATCTCATATAATATAAAATCTTTCTAACAAGGCAAAAACAAATGAATAAAGATACTGACATAAACTTTTACTTTACAAATAATTTTTCTAAGTAATACACACTGATGAAACTGATAAAAGGCTTCTACCTCCAGAATACACGCTCCATTAGTACACATGACCATGTCTATCTTATCCAGTACATTATCCTTGGCATACTACAGTTCTCAATAAATATTTGCTTAATGAGTAAGATATTGATATTCATAATAACAAATGCAAACATAACTTCATAGATAACTAGTAATATACAACAAAGCTCACTGTTTTTAAAAATTAGATATGGGAGGAACGGGGGGAGCATCTATAATACTCTCAACAATAAAAATTTAAAAATAAAAAGTCTGCAACCCAGAAGAGGGCCCTCCCTCACCAATACTGCAACCCTGTCTTGAACTTCTAGCCTCCAGAACTATGAGAAATAAATTTCTATTGTTTATATGCATATAAAAAACTAGATGTAACTCCTGTTAAATTCAGAGAATTTTTAAAAGTCAATAATATTACAAATATCAATAAACAGATAGTGTTTTAGGAAACAGTAATAGGAATTCAACTTAAAAAAAAAAAGCTGTGCAGAAGTAATCAGAAACCACAATTCAATAAGCATAAATAAGCTTTAAATAGAGCAAATTTGTTGCCAAAAACATAAAATGCTATTGAGAGGACATCAGAGGACCTCCCATAATACAACTTTCACCTGAAAACTATTCCTACCCTACCCATGCACGAATTTTGTGCATCAGGCCTCTAGTAAAGATATAAAAATAATTCTAAAGTTTAAAGAATTATATTTAATAAGTTTTTTAAAGATTGGATGCTTTATACTAATTAATTTTGTGGAATTTAAGGAATTATAAACATAGCTTCTTAAAAGTATGTGAATCACATTAACAAAGTTATCCAAATTCTAGGTACTGGACAATCAATCCATTTTCAGTACAACCAGGTAAATCTATCCTGACAGCAGACCTCACGTTTTCTTCTTTAGGACAAAGCTTTTATTCATTTCATAATTAAATTTGAAATATTTTATGTAAAGATTCACCAAGGACTATTCTAAAGCGTGCAATGCCATTTTCAGGACACAAAATGAAAATGGTTCTGAATTTTAATTCATATCTTGTTTTACTAGGACACAAAGGAAAACTATGATGACAACTGAAGAATTATTTTTCGCTTTACTGAAGAGGCATGTTTTAAAATTAAAAACCATGAACAAATCTATCTACAAAATAATTCATTTTTATATCAAACAGCTATAGATCTGGTAATTGAAATAATATATCTAAGGTTACAAATGAAAAGTGTTAGGTATCATTCTTGAAATGACAGATTAAGTACCTAATCCAGTTAAAGTAATAGCCATATTTGTAGTTTAACATAAATTAAGACCTTAATTATATTTGTGACTATTTTAAACAAAATAACAAACTCCTTTGTACCTGGGAATGTAATTTATAGCAAAGCCAGGTTCATTTTCCAAACCAATCTATTTCACACTGCAGAAGTACTTTGGTATAATGGTATAATGTAATTCTTGTTGTAGAATGTTGAAAGAGTAGATTCACTAAAAGCACAGAAGAGGTTTGAAGATAAATGAAGATGCTATTCATTCAAGGGTAATTTCATCTTAGAACTGTATGAAAGATGTTTCACTCAGACGAGTAGTGTATGGCCTCAAATTTAAGTGTATTTTCAGCTCAAATACAATGCTGCTAGATCGATTATGTTGATACTGTATATCTAATAATGAAGAATTCTAGCCTTTTTCTGTTTAAAAAATTGACTGTCACTTTTCTCATCTTACTGCTGTCTTTATTGCTCTGTTTAACAGCAACAAATTTTGAAATTCTGGTTGCTATTTACTTTTTAAACAAAAAAGTATACAATCGATGTTCTTACTTGTAATCTCTCAGAATTACAGGAGTATGATTTTTTTTTTTGCTAAGTTAAATAGCTATTTATATTAGTAATCCATTACCCTATATAATCATTTTACATTATTTCACTAATTACTAAAAATAACAACTCTAATAGCCACCTAATTCTATTTTGAATATTCTTCATTTTCACAAATCTGGTAAGATTAATTTAAATATTTTATATAACAATACCATTTATGTGCTAATGGATTAATATTAATAATGAAAATTCTGGCCCTAACCGGTTTGGCTCAGTGGATAGAGCATCGGCCTGCGGACTCAAGAGTTGCAGGTTCGATTCCAGTCAAGGGCATGTGCCTTGGTTGCGGGCACATACCCAGTGGGGAGTGTGCAGGAGGCAGCTGATCGATGTTTCTCTCTCATTGATGTTTCTGGCTCTCTATCCCTCTTCCTTTCTCTCTGTAAAAAATCAATAAAATATATTTTTAAAAAATAAATAAATAATGAAAATTCTGTTTGTAACTTAAGTTTTATATATTTAAACTAGTGGCCCAGTGCACGAAATTCATGCAGCTTAGGCCCGCTCCCCATGGGGAGCGGGCCTAAGCTGCAGTCTGGCCTCCCTTTGCGGGAGGTGACCGGGCTGATCAGGGGAAGGCGCCACCCTCATCACCCCACTGCTGCTGCCACTGCCGGTCGCCACAGCCGCTGCAGCCGCCAAGGTGTTTTCATCAACACGGACTCCAGTCCCTTCACCACGAAAAAATAACAACTTTCTTGAGGCATTTTCAAGATGTCTCTTTCATAGGATATGACATTTCTTTTTTATCCTCACCTGAGAATATTTTTCCATTGATTTTTAGAAAGCATGGAAGAGAGAGGGAAAGACAGAGAGAAACATCACTGTGAGAGGCACACTTCAATTGGTTGCCTCCTGCATGAGCCCTGACCTGGGACCCGGCCAGGGAGGAGCCTGCAACCTAGGTACATGCCCTTGATCAGAATTGAACCCGGACCCTGCGGGCCACAGGCCAAGGCTCTATCCACTGAGCCAAACCAGCTAGGGCAGGATATGACATTTCTTAGCCCCTCTAGCAGCGGACCTTTGTTTTTTCCTCCAGGAGTGAGGTGGAAAAACCCTAGATCACCTTCTTGGATTCTTATTACCCAAGTTACCAAGAACACTGTGAGTGGCGTACAGGGAGCTTAGCCAATGAGCAGTAAGAAAAGGTGTTTCCTCTGCAGCTCACACACAGAGGCGGGACTGCTGGCACGCCACGGCTGGCAAGCACCCTGTGTGTGTTTCCACTCCAGGCCTGCCCCGCTGTGTGTGTATGTGTCTCCGCTCCGGGCCCGTGCCAGCCCCCCCAACCCCGTATGTGTGTGTGTGTGTGTGTGTGTGTCTCTGTTCCAGGGTCCCGGCGGCTACACCATGGACCAGTAGGGCCGGGGGCGGGCCACCCTGTGTGTTGTGTCTCTGGCTTTGGGCCCGCCCCCAGCCCCTCCTCCTGAGCCAGTCGTGACTGTTACGGCATCCTGGCCTAATTTGCATATTACCGCTTTTTATTTATATATAGATAGATAGATTATTCCAGATTATAAGCATAAATCACAAAAATGTTTTTTATACTTTTGGTATAGAAAAGGTGATGAGTATAAAATATTCAATCTGAAAAATTTCAACTCAGTGATATCAAGGAAACATCTGCAGCCTCCATTTTGCTCATTTTAGAATACCTAAAAGGATTTTACAAGTCCTCTGATATAACAAGTGTTTACCTAATTCTCTCTACCCCTTAGTTTTCCTTTCCTTCTCCTAATCCTTAAAGTAAATACAGAAGCCTCATTTTGAAGAGGATGAGCAAAGTGGGAGGGGTGAGCAAATGTTAAAAAACTAAAATTTAGCACTGGTTGGGTAGCCCAGTTGGTTAGAGCGTCATCCGATACACCAAGGTTGAGGGTTTGATCGCTGATCAGGGCACATACAAGTAATGCCTAAGTAAGTGGAACAACAAATCGATGTTTCTCTGTTTCTCTCTCCTTTCTCTCTAAAATAAATAAAAAAGTAAACTAAAATTTTCACTTTATGAAATTTTAAGATATCAATTTTTAAATGTTTTCCATAAAATATTAATTCTCTATTAAAATATATCCACTGATATCACCCTACATGTATTTACATCAGATTTAAATTAAACTACTAGTAAGACAAAAATTGCATACAACCATAAACAACTTGTTTCAAACAAAAATGTATCCAACTAAACTGAAAATTCAAAATCATTTCCTTCAAAATTCCGCAAGTAAGCTGTCCACTGTGGTCATCTGCTATACAGCATTTTCATAATCACAATGCAACAACTGACATGCAGTCCCAAAGGAGAGAGAAATATTCCTCCCTCTGTTCTTCCCTAATCACTACATTAGGATATTACTATTTAACTACACACCAAAAACAGGTTTCTTTTTATTTATTTACTTTTATATATATTTTTATTGATTTCATAGAGGAAGGAAGAGAGAGAAAGAGATAGAAACAACAATGATGAGAGAAAATCATTGATCAGCTGCCTCCTGCAGGCCCCACACTGGGAATCGAGCCCGCAACCAGGGCAGGTGCCCTTGATGGGAATCGAACCTGGGACCCTTCAGTCTGCAGGCTGATGCTCTATCCACTGAGCCAAACTGGCTAGGGCAAGCAGGTTTCTTTTTAAATTATCTTCTCTAAAACTGACTAGAAAGTAACATTTTATTATATAAAGACATTAAAAATATGTATATAAATCTTTGAAGTCAAAATAGGCACTAATTCAGCATTTAACATCATGTTTCTATTGCTTTTACTTTTTTCCCATTTATTACCAAATGCTCACACAAATTCAACATGTCCTAACATTTTTTTTAACACTTCGGTTAAAAAAACGAATCTTCCTGCAATCTTCCATTCCTCCCGCTGACATTGATTACATGTACTTCTCTCAAGGATCGGTAGTAGTGCATATTTACAATATGCCAGATACTTTTTCTAAGTGCTTTATGTATATTAACACATTCACGACACCCAAGAGAATAGCTTCTATATCTCCATCATCTATCATATCTTACAGATGAGGAAACTTGAAACAAAGAATACTGTTTAAGGTATACTGTATTTGGAATAGAGACCAACTGTCCATTTCATTTGTGGAATCTGCTACAAAAAAAAAAACACCAGCATTTGAAGAAACTCAAATAAAATACTTCTCTTTGCAGAAAACTTATGAGTAGAGTTCATATGTGTTTGTTCATACTGTATTTCTAGACGTGTGTAGTCAATACAAGAGTCACCAACTACATGTAGCTACTGAGCACCTGAAATGTGAGTAGCACAAATTACAATGTGATGTAAGTATAAAATACACACCACAGCCTGAATTTAATATAAATGTAAAACATACCATTAATAAAGTTTGTATTGATTACATGCTAAAATGATAGTATCTGGAAACCCTCATTAAATAAAATAAAATATATTATTAAAATTAATTTCATCTGTTTCTTTTTACTCTTTTAATGGGGCTATTGCAAAATTTTATACATATGTGGCCCACATTATTATATTATACTAGAGGCCCAGTGCACGAATTCATGCACGGGTGGGGGGTCCCTCAGAGTGGCCTGTGGGGACTGGGCTAAAACCGGCAGTCCAACACTGCCTGTTGCTCCCCCTCATCCCAGCCCCACTCCACCTGCCGTGGGCTCCCACCCAGTCAGTCCTGATCGGGAGAGGCTCGCACCGCTGTAGTGGCGCTCGCCACCCATGAGCCCTGAATCTGGCGCCTGTCCCGAGGGAGGTGGAGGGGGCCGACACGTGATCAGCCCTCTGGGCGGGCAGTGGGACGCCCTTGCTGGCCCGAGATCCGGCCCACTCACATTCGCGCCAGTTGTCAGGAGCCACCTGGTGGCCGCTTTTATATTGTTTCTTCCTTGCAAATTGTCTAGGGAGTCCAAGCGGCTGCAGTGCCCGAGGCTGACTTCCAGGAAGCCTGCGGCGCTGTCGGGATCGTGTAGGTGGTGCCGGTCCGTCAGTGCCTGGCCCGTTCTCTGGAGATTACACCTGCAGGACTACTGAGGGGTGGGGCTGCTGGGATGGGTTGGTCAGCTGAGAGGCACTCCCGCTGTGGGAGCACACTGACCATCAGCGGGCAGCTCTGCGTTGAGCATCTGCCCCTGCATTGAGCGTGGTCATAACGACCAGTCGTTCGGTCATTCGGTTGCTTGGGCTTTTATATATACAGAAATCTATTAAATAGTTGGTTTAGGTTTAGGAATATGAGTAGCCACAGAAAATTATTATCGAAGTTCTTTTACCAATCAATACAAGCTTAACTCCTTCAAAGTGGAAGTATTATAAAATGGAAAGTTTCTCTCACTGTGTGTGTGTATGTGTGTGTGTAGTATGTCATATAGATGTATATATACCTACATGTATGTATGTATGTACATATGTATATTTCATGAAAAACAGGAACACAATCTACACTAATACTTAACTACATTCAACACATGAGATTATTTTGTGACCAGGCAAACACTTGAGGTAATACCAATACTTTGTGGATGAGGAAAGAAAAACAAATCTAAGAGGAAATAACAGCCATGAGAAAAAATTTTATTTTCTTTTAAACTGAAATCATAAAGGTTCCTTTAATCAAAAATGATCTAACCACTTAGTTTCAGGGGTATAACAAATGCCAACTCTATGTGGTAAGCAAAATTTAAATTTCCTGATGGCTTAACTAGCAGACTATTAAAATATCTGATGTATGACATCTGGTATCTTCTAGTAAATATCCAGTTTATGGATACCTGTCACATTGTTTTGATCAATTTTATACATTTAACTGATTCTTCTAAACGGATACTGGTCCACTATATAGATGGAAATTACTCCATAAAGTTTACATCAGATATCTGGAAAAGTCACATTTATAGTCATGGCTACTATCAGCTGTCAAGCCAAAGAATATTAAAGAAAACCAAGAATTTTTAATATATGCTGGTTAATTTATCATCTAAGTGACATATGTAGTATAACAAAACAATTGAAAATGGTTAAGCAAAATTCTGCATTTTGAAAGGTTCCTTTTTTTCTGGTTTTATTTTTTATTGCAACTATGATTTGAGAAGCCATAGTGAGAAAGCAAATTAGCAGGAACCATAAAAATAGAGTTGCTAAATAAAGTACACACTAAGATTTTTTTCCCTCCCACAGATTATTTAAGACATTCATTTTTTATCGCTAATATACCAATATTTTAGTTTGCTATGAAAACTAGTTAAACCATCTATCCCAGGGTTTCTCAACATTGACACTACTTATATTTGGGGCTAGATAATCCTTTATTATGGAGAGACTGTCCTATGTATTGTAAGATGTTTAAGAGCATCCCTGGCATCTACCCAATAGATGCCAATAGCACTCTCCCACAACAGCTTAGACAACTAAACATGTCCAAACATGGTCAAGTGTCCTCTGTGGGGTTGAAATCTCCCTTAGTTAAGAACCGTTGGTGTATTCCTACCCAAAATACTTTCCTTGGTGAAAATTACTTCAGTACTTCCTAAACTACTCTTCCTTGGGGATTCCCAGACAGCTTCAGCAGAGAGATCATTAAACTTCCTAAAACCATATGCAGAATACTCTGGGTAGGTTTTTACTTGTGTGCGTGCACTAGGATGTGTTTCATCCGATCCTGAAAGAGTTATCCCAAAAATGGCAATTAAAAAAGGGTTAAGAATTAGTGCTTCGACTAAAATATTCACTGTACCCTGAGCCATCTTTTCAAGGCTATAAAGACTGACAATACTAGTTTATACAAAGCAAATAATTTATTGGTGCTATTAATTATTAGGCAAAATTGCTTTACCACACGTACAAACCCTTCATTCAACAAGTATTTACTGAGTGCATTCTATAGGGTGTCCCAAAATTCACGCAAGAAGTAATTTTGATAGAAAAAACAGGTTTATAATTAAAAATTGTAAATTTTTTATTGATTCATAAAGTATACAGTATAGGGTTATGTATGGAATAGCACGGGTAAATGGTGGCCTCCACGGCTTTGCTGGCACATA
>NW_005353838.1:8586769-8593211 GCF_000412655.1 Myotis brandtii | reverse complement strand
AAATCAAAGGGCAACAGATATTAGAATCTGATTCAATAAACCAAGTAAAATTAGGCTTTTATTTGTTGTTGTTGTTGTTGTTGTTAATGCTCACGCAAAATTCAAATCTTGCGTGAATTTTGGGACACCCTATATATTCTAGAGACCATGTTATTAGTATTTAAAAGCTAAACTTAAATTCTATTTCCCTTACCAAAAATAAATAAATAAATAATTTTTTAAAAAATTAAATAGCAGTATAAAATCCATATTTATTCCCTATAACCAAGTAAAATTTCTGCTTCTCAAAAGTTAACATAAGAAAATGCACTAGTTATAATGCTAGTGCCTAAAGATAAAATAAAGGTAAATAAATAAAATAAACAATTTATTTTCTAAAAAGATACAAATCTTCAAAAAGAAACTTAAAGATACTCAGACTTATACAAATAATTTATTGTTCAATACATTGCTTTTCATCTCTCCTTTCCCTATCTTAAACAAAACTCAAATGTACTGAATGATATACTATGTATTAGACATAGTTATTAAGCCCAGAGGATACCAAGTGAATAAAAAAATATAATGAGATAACCAAGTGCCTAACATCATGCCTAGAACACAGCAGAAGTTCACAGTTCCTTTTCTTCCTTTCTGTCCTCAAGATGCTTACAGTCTCATCTCCAATAAATATCACATGTCTTACATTTCTCTTTTAAGTTATCTTTTAGATGCTGGACCCAAAAAAAAACTCTCTTTGTAATTCAAATTATGTAAGCTAACTGAATAAACAGCAGCTAAGTATGTAAAATGTTTGAATAATTATAATTCTATAACCACATGAACATTTCTTTCTTTTGTTAAAGCAAATAATCCCCAAGAATTCCATTCTTCCCATAGTACAATTTAAAATTTATAGAACCACTAATCTTTTTTGGATTATACAACTGTGATATACAACTTAAAGAGCTATTGCATTCAATAAGTGGTTTGGGGATAAACACTAATGTAATCAATAAGTATATAAAAAATTACTAGAGAAGAATATGTCTGCTTCAAGATTATTGAATGGATTAATGTTAGAATGAGTATAATGAGAAAATGATGCTTTAAAATATGTGGTGAATAAATCTTCACAAATAAGTTAGGAAGTAATCCTGTGTCTGTAAATGAACATATCACCCCCCAAAAATCAACACCATCATCTCTAGCCAAAAGCAAAACTACTAAGAAACAGAAGTAATTTTTTATAAAAAGAACAAATAATGAAAATGTTATGCTTATTTTATATACTGACAACAATTAACTCAATAATACTATGTAATAAACTTAACCTTCACAGAAAAGATTATATTGATCATTGTAAATCACACGAAAATTCTAAACAGACCGCATCAAATTATCTGGGGGGTGGGGGGGGAATTTCCAACTCAAAATGAAAAAATGTTACATTATTTATATATTTACCTGCACAGCAAGGGAAGCTGCATTGTCAGAAAGCAAAATTTGCTCCCCTGTGGAAATACAATAAAATGTTTGAGTCAAAAGTGTGATTGCTAACCAAGTCAGATATACTTATATTTTTATTTTTAAAAACTATTCTTATTTTTAAAAAGATATAGCCTTTCAGTAACATAAGTATTAAGTTCTAGATCAATGCTATTTAATTATAATTTTGATTATATTATCATTGTATGTAAACAATTATAAAACAAGACTATTTCCTCTAAAACTGATTATTTATCACATTTTTATCAGCAATATATAATTAAAATCGCTCACTTAAAAACAAAATTCATTTTTCAAGTTTTCAAGATATTCCTCTTCTTTTCATTAAAATTAAGTATATTTTAAAATTAAGTACTATTTGTATCTACTCAAACCTCTCTAGTTAAAACTATTTGAAATCATATAAAACCAGCTTGCAGTTAATATTGCACAGTGTGTCTAGGTCTGTCACACAAAAGAAAGATGACAAGTTCACTGCAATAAAAATTCCATGCTTAGAAGACTAGGGCTGCTGCCTATTAGTCTTCATTACTTTGCAGTCTTCTGACAACTGTAGCAGGCTGCTGAGCCCCAAATGGGGTCCATAATGTGATCTGATGATATATGAAGAGCTGCTAAAGGGAGCCTGAACATCCTGGCCGATACATTTTAACAGTTCCTTTTTACTGAGAGCCCACTTTACCACAGGACTTCAAAAATCTGCTGTGTCAGCTATTGGTGCAGTAAATCTGCCAACTGCTCCTGCAACCACATCATTTTACACTGCCTACAGCAGCCAATATAATGAGTCAATAATAAACTAAGGACCTTATAGGCCATGAATAGTTGGTTTACACTGGCAGATACAAGTTTAGGCAAAATCTCCTAGACAAATTATACAAGGAAAGCCCTTTTTATGTTTTATGTTCTCCTTGCAGTAAATTATATTATTGAAGGAATTTTTTTAATAGATATATTTTGATGCAAGGCCATTTTTAATTGTGAACAAGTTCCTACCTTTCAGTTGCTGATATAATGTAGCATTTTCAGGCCAAGGTTCTACAGCTGTGGAAACAAGGCAGTGGTAATTAGGCACATAGGGCAAAAACATATGAATAACCCACCAAGTTAAATAAGCACATGCATTGGCCTAGAGCAGCGGTTCTCAACCTGTGGGTCGCGACCCCTTTGGGGGTCGAACGACCCTTTCACAGGGGTCGCCTAAGACCATCGGAAAACACATATATAATTACATATTGTTTACAGTAGCAAAATTACAGTTATGAAGTAGCAACGAAAATAATTTTTTGGTTGGGGATCACCACAACATGAGGAACTGTAAAGGGTCACAGCAGTAGGAAGGTTGAGAACCACTGGTCTAGAGCATTTAAAGTCAATTGCCAAGTTACCTTAACTGTGGCAACTACTCACACTACCTTAGATTCTATGGTAACCTGTGTAAGTAGGTTAGATAATGTTTTAAATGCATGTTTGGTTTATTGTTTGGTGGTCATTTGTTTTTTGTTTGTTTGTTTGTTATGGGGAGGAAGTGGAAGATATCTTGCCCAATCGAAAGTAAGAATTGAAAAAACTAACTTAGCCTATATGCTACTATTCCTTTAGCCTCCTTCAAACACAGACATATCCAAAATGTTACTCATATATAAAGATACTGAATTCTGATTCACTATAAAAATAGTGAAACAGCTGAAACTGGTTTGGCTCAGTGGATTGAGCGTTGGCCTGTGGACTGAAAGGTCCCAGGTTCGATTCCGGTCAAGGGCATGTACCTTGGTTACCAGCACATCCCCAGTAGGGTGTGTGCAAGAGGCAGCTGATCGGTGTTTCTCTCTCATCGATGTTTCTAACTCTCTATCTCTCTCCCTTCCTCTCTGTAAAAAATCAATAAAATATATTTTAAAAAAATAGTGAAACAATATTTATATTTCACTGTAAACATTTAACAAAGTAAATTTTCAAACAGACAACAATGCATGAAAGAATCAAATATATCTGTATGATGCTGTGCATGTTGCTTTATAAGCTGGTAGTACTTAAACATATAGTGGAATCCTGGTGTATTCTAGAACATTTCATTGCCTTGATCCCACCACCACCACCCCACAAAATCGAAGGAGAGTAGCATGATGAAGCAATAAGTACCTACAATGTCAAAGCTGATAAAGCTAATTTTATGCCTAAAGTCAGGTTTGACCTTGACTCCTAACCATTCATCTACAGAAGACTAGTTAGCTACAAAAATATTAGTAACTTATCAGTGCTTGGAAAAAGCACTAGATTTAAATTCTATCTAATCAATTGCACTTAAGAAGCAACGTCTCCACTTATAGAATATATAGGATATGATTTGTTGAATTGTCCTTTGTAAAAGCCATAAAACATCAGAATCACCAATTCTGGCATAATAACTACATTTGCTCTCAGGAAAAAAGTAAATTAAATACATGAAATTTGATAATAATTAGTATTTTCTTATTCTGTTTATAATACAGTTTCTGTGATATAGCAATAAATTATCATTTAATATATAACTCTAGCTGACTTTTTTAAAGAAATGTATGTATGTGAAGTATTTTTTTTCTTATGAATGATCATTTAAGATGCACTAAAACAGTCCCAGGGATAAGGTGACTTCTTAACTTGCTTTTATTTACACTTTAGAATAAAAAGGAAAACGTAATAGTAGTACTATAAATTATAAATGCTAGCTTTGCTTTGGTTTAGTTTGGGCTACACAAAATTAAACTCATACTTAAGGGTAATTAATACCATGAAATCGCCAAGCAAATAATGAACATACATAGTTTTATATGCTATTACCCACCACATTATACATACACATAAAGGCTACTGAGTTTCAACTCACATACCAAAAAGGCAGTGAAACTAAATATTTATTATGATATTGTAAACTTTTTAACAAAGTAAAATTCCAGTAAGAAACCCAATTAACCTGTGTAACACAGTTTTATAAAAAGTCAGGGAAACAAAAACAAGCTGACATCAGCAAATTACTTAAAAATAACCTTTTAGGATAAATTGTATGGTCAGCACACCTACACTGTTTACATCTATATGAGAAACAATACAATGAGGTTCATTCATTATAAGATTCTACATCATCAAAGATTCAATTGTATGTACTATATTAATATTATTAAAGCAATAAAGCATAGAAATAAAATTTACAAAAATTTCAAAGATCTTGAAACTAAGTTCCTTGAGGACACAGATGTGTTATATACAGTATATCTTCTGTATCATGTTGTGCGTATAGTTGGTGTTCATTAATTGTGTGTTGAAAACAAGAAAAGGGATATTTTGGTTAAACCTACTACTCTATTCCCTAAATATTTTGGCTAATCAAAATTTTATCTGAACTGCCCTGGCTGGTGTTGCTAAATGGTTACAGCATCAGCCTGCACATGGAAAGGTCCTGGGTTAGATTCCCAGTCAAGGGCACATACCTGGGTTGCAGGTTCAATCCCTGGCCTGGGTCAGGGAGCATGTGGGAGGCAACCAAATGATATGACTCTCACATCAATGCCTCTCTCTCTCTCTCTCTCTCTCTCTCTCTCTCCACCCTCCCTTCCACTCTCTCTAAAAAATCAGTGGAAAAAATGTCCTTGGTACTGAACTTAATATTATCAACTATGTTAAAGCAATGGATGTTCTAATTAAAAATTCTGGTAATTTTAACTGCTGGTTAGCTGTTTTATACACATATGAGACATAGATTTAAATTTTTAAAAACAATGGAATAGCATTCCCTTAGCATTAAATACATGCTGAATATAATTTAAGTGTTCTCTGATAAATCAGAAACTATTTCACTACTCTGCAGTATCAAGTTCTCATATAAACAGTAATTTATGTTGAGTTAATTTATCATCAACCCCACAGATTCTTCAGATATATTACAACAGACATATGTGAAAGTAAAAGAAATCTTGCAACATACTGCCTAACTGCAAATAAGAACAAAGAAGTTGCCTACAAATACTAAAAGCTCTGCTATTAAGAACCTAAAGCTGAAAATGGGGGTGAAAGTGCTAATGCTTTTCTTGATCCAAGATGCAAACTATGTTCCAGCTCAGAAATTATTATTGAAAAGAAATTCTTGGAAAGTAACTGCCAAAACGTCTGATACTATCTTCACAGCTAGAACCTACCATTGAAAAAGAGAAGGCAAGAAGGCTGACAGAAACCTATTTAATCATGTTATTTTAACAGCCTGGAATTCCAGTGCATCCAGACCAGGTGGCAAGAAATGCTAGATGAGGGAGGGAATGATTAGCTACCTATCTCACCTATGAGCAGTTGAGAGTATACAAATATCACTGATTTAAATGCGTCACCTACCTAAAGCAGCTCAAATAATTACATTTTAAGCATGCCATGGAACAAGAAATGGCTAGCTTGTTATTCGATAGAGTGTCCAAAGTGAAAATCCTAAGTTGTGTAGATCTACAAATCAACCATACAGATTTTTATCTAGAAAATGAGCTCTATAACTGCCTTTATAAGTAAGTCCATGAATCATGAACATTATTACCCACACATAGCAAAGTACAAAGCCTATTTCTTGGTTTGGGTAATATTAATTAAAGCCTTTTTATTGAGAATGCCTATTATGTTAAAGACAAAGTCCAAAAATACAACTTCTTCCCCACTCCTCTTCCCAAGGTTAGGCAAGTCAATACCCACCCCTTGTTTCTGACCCTACATAACAGAGAGATTACGAACTTAAAATTATAATGATGACAATAGACCTTAAAAATCTGTAGTATTTAAAAAGAAAAATCTTTTTAAAACAACAATAAAACATTTTCATCTCATACAAGCTTTACTTCAGTCAACCTAAAATGTTTTAGACCACAGACTAAGTCTTTTTTTTTTTAAATATATCTTATTGATTTTTTACAGAGAGGAAGGGAGAGGAATAGAGAGTTGG
>NW_005353838.1:8580689-8586746 GCF_000412655.1 Myotis brandtii | reverse complement strand
CACTGGGGATATGCCCGCAACCAAGGTACATGCCCTTGACCGGAATCAAACCTGGGACCCTTGGGTCCGCAGGCTGACGCTCTATCCCCTGAGCCAAACCGGTTAGGGCCAGACTAAGTCTTTTTATTTTATTTTATTTTTATTAAATTTATTGGGGTGACATTGGTTAATATTATCTGCCCACCATTATGTGCCCACCACCCAAATCCAAATCATCTTCTGTCACCATATATTTGCCCCCTTTACCCTTTACTGTCCCCTACCCCCTTCCCTCTGGAAACCACCATAGTGTTGTCTAATTCAAGAGTGAAGGGGGGAAGGACACATATGTAATACCCTTTGTAATACTTATTATAATATTTTTTTAAAAAAGAATAAAAAAAATCATAAAAAAAGAGTGAATAAAATTTCAAAATTCATCCATCATATTTTCAATTTCTACCAGCAAAAGTATACACTGATATGAAATGCCTTTTTAAACCTGCCTTAGAGAAGGGCCAAACTTAGAATAAATATAGAAGGTGTAGCTAAAAGTTTCTGAAAAGAAGGCTAGTAGGAAATGGGGATTGAGAGAGAATGCTGTCAAATGCTATCAAGGTGCAAGTTATTGGTATTATTAGACAAAAAGTAAACTTTATGCTTAACATACATCAATAGTTTGTGTGGCTCTTGAAACAAACATCAGAATCGTCAGTTTGGCCTTACACATAATTTTCTCTACTCTCTGGCCTCATCATAACTCCACTCCATCCACTCTGTACTCCAGCCACACTGGCCTTCATCCTGTTCCTGAATGAGCCCCATTCCTTCCTGCCCTAGAGATTCATTTGGGCTGTCTGTCTCCTCTGCCCTGGAGCAATCTTCCCATCCTTCTGTGTCCTCACATCTCTGCTCAAACATCACTTCCTGGGGTTGGGCCAATTTCATGGACATGCAACCTGAGCAGATGCACAGGCCTACACTTAGAAAGGCTCCACCCTTGGTTTAATGTTGTGCTATCTCAATCCTGGAATACTTTTGAACAAGGGGCCTCTCATTTTCATTTTGCACTGGGCCTACAGCCAGTCCTGTCTTCAGGGAAGCCTTCTTTGACCTCCCTGAATAGTTCAAACACTCTTTGCAAGCTTGAAGATCATGCACACTCCGTTGTACCACTTAACACAGTCAACATTTTGACATAGAAGTCAGGATTATTTGATTGCTTATCTCTCCCTAGAACATAAAACACCATAAGTCCCCATGTCCAGTTTTTGTTACCACTTCATCCCTAGAACCTAGCACCTTATAGCCAATCAGTAGATCTTGGCTGAATGAATGTTTTCTATTCACTATCATTATTATTATCAATCTGTTACCATTTAGGCTAAGAATGCAGCAGAGAAGATTAGGAAACTACACAACATGCCCCAAAAAAGGAAACTTTACCCAAAAACTTTAATACCACAACCAATAACACAACTGTAAAAATATTAAACAGCTGCCTGAAATAGTTGGCAGAATTTAATTCTATAAACTTACCTATGCAATGACCCTTAACACTGGAAATTTGTTTATATATTTTATATCAAATATGTAATTTTCATGAGATATTACTGTTATAACCCTCCTAAAACTAATATAAGGCCCTCAACCATTAATAAGTAATCTCACTAATCCCCTTTCCACATTCTAAAACCAACTCAGGGATCACCAGCTTTAAATCTCATGTCCCCATCAATAAAATATATGGGCATGCAGGCCCAAATAGATTTAGAAATCATACGGTTGGTATTCCTGAGCTAATAAATCACATCCATTATAAAACATACACTATAAATGAAAGTAGAGTTTTTAAAAATTGAAATCCAAGTTCCAATAGTTTAGTCCTGTACTTTAAAGGATTGCTTTGCACAATACAGGGTGTTTTTACCACACCCAACTTTGGATAACACTGTTCTAGTTAAATAACTACCTTTTAGAAATTTTAGAAGAGAACCCAGCCAGCCATTCATGTACCCTTGAACAAAGAAGTATCCTCCTCTATTTTAGTAAAATCCTTTATTGACCATAGTAAAAGCTTGGAAAGAACACACACAAATTAATGGGAAGAAGGGATATCTGCCTACCTTATCTACCTAACAACAGGACCCTTTTTGGGGGCAAGTGTGAGAGCACTTAAAATTTCCCCATACATTTCATAATTTCTCACATTCGTGACTTTGCTCAAATGATTCCCTTCTGTCCAGAATACTCCTTCAACAGCACAAACTTAAATCCTATACCTTTCTCAAGACCAAGTTAAAATGCTACCTCCATCAAGAAGGCTTTCGTTAACTTATCAAACCTAATTTCTCTTTTATCTATACTGTTCATAGCAGTTTGTACTTGTCTTAGATCATATATTACTTTCTACTCTATTCTATTATTGTGTCAATATCTTATCTCCCTTTCAAGACAGTAAGTTCCTAGAATGTGAAAAATTCCTATGGTCCTGAGATTATTTATTAAAGCCTTGAATTCTCAATTGCTCCAAACTGAAAATGGCATTTATAATAATACATGCCAAAATATGAAATTCAAATTAAGCAAAATTTAAATGTTTTGATCTAAGTATCATTTAAAGCTAATATCTTTATTACAAGAGTTCCAAAGTAAAACTACCCACCTTTCAGAAATTTACTGTTTCACAATAAGAAGCTACTATATGATTTTCATACCAAAGCAACAACTTAAGGTACTCTTAGTGACTTCATAACAAGGTTTCTCTCCAATTAACATTATTAAAAGTCTTTTATCCACCTAGTCCTTTACTTATTTTCCAATTTTGCCCAAGCAAAATGATTACATTTAGTATCTCTTTGACCAGGAGCAAAGGAGATGCCTCTTATGATTTCAATCTTCAATGGAATAGAGAGGGGTTTTTTTAATCCAAATGAGTATTTTTAAATTTTTCAAAGAAACTTTCTTTATGCCTAAGAGTATTTATGTTGGAGAACAAAGTTTAAAAAACAAGAGAGAGAGGGGATCTATATGCTTGGATTTTTTAAAGTCATAAGATAAACTTAATAATGCATAAATAAATTAGTGTTGAAAATGCATACATTGTAAAGAAACACCCACAGCCCCCCCCCAAAAAAATATATATGCTTCTCATTTAATTATCTTTAAGGTACCTACTATTTTTAAGTTTTATCAACCAATATAATAGAACCCAAAAAATTAATATTCTTCACTACTAATCCATTATAATTTTTAGAGAAATGACTACTGGCCAAAAAATTTTAGGGATATATATATCTATCCATATATATATATATATGGATATATATATATATATCCATATATATATATATCCATATCTATATATATATATATATATATATATCCATATATATATCCCTAGATCTCTTAAAGGCTCTACCTTTTACCTGAGATATTCTTTCAAGTATCAGGATGGGTGACAAGTCATTGTGGTAGTAGATGATCTCTCTATTCCATTCAATTCAGGGTACATCAGTATGAAAGTGCTATGACCTTATAAACAAATCTAATTCCCAAGTCCATCTCTTGATGATCTAACCTAAGAGGACAACAGAAAGGCCATGAAAAGCAGTGCCCTATATTGTTGTTGGTTTTTAAATTCTGCATTCTTAATGTACAACATGACTCCTCTGGCATATGAATGTAGGTAAAGACATAATTTGTAGAATAATAAGCACTAATATTACATGCTGCTTCAGTGCTGTCATATTTCTAATCCATCAAATTGATTAATGTTATAATAACTCTACACAAACCTATCATTTGTGCACTAATGAAGTAAACTACAGTTTATCCTTAGGCAACTGGATCCCAAAAGCTCATAGATGTCATCTCTTCAGCTTCCAAAGACGATGTAGACAGTGCTATACAAAAGGAGTAAGAAACATGTATAGCCTACCTCCAAATTTGAATGGCTTTCTGCCAAAGGTATAAATACAAATACTACTAATATAACAAAATGCTCAAAGAGCATTTGACAGCTCTTAAACATGGACAAGTTACGGCAGCACACAAAGAGAAAAGAAGAAAATAAATTTACTAATTTGACATAAATACTATTCTGATGATCTCGGTGATACCAACAGACATTAATTTCAAAACCTAACAAGTTTTCAACGGTTATGAAATGCAGGCCTCATTTAAAGTAGATTTTTAAAATGTTTAGACTTAAACTATGATAATATGTGACTTTATTAAAACTAGATTTTTAAGAGCTACATATTAAATTCAAAAGCAATTCAAACTGCAAACTATAGTACAATTCAAAGATAACACTATATCTCAGATATCACTGATAATGAAATGATTAAACAGTGATGCCCCTGAGCTACTGTTTCATAGGGGATGTTTAATGATATTACACAGGATATGTTAGGAGGAAGTGACTCTTCCCACAAAAAAAGTTTAAAACCCATCTCCCATCACCTTAATAGCCAGAGAGCAATGTTTATGTCAGAAAGTGGCTCATGGGAAAAAATGGAGAAGTGCAGTGTAAAATGTCATTTCCATAAACCTAAAAAACTGGCAGGTAGCATTTTGTATCATTAGCTGTAAGTCTACTGTCTTAGTCCATTTGGGCTGCTTATAAACCAAAGAAATATATCTCTCACAGTTCTGGAGGCTGGAAGTCCAAGAGCAGCATGGTCAGGTTCTGGTGAAGGTCCTCTTCTAGGTCATTCACTACTGACTTCTTGCTATGTTCTCACATGGCAGCAGGGCAAGGGAGCTCTCTGGGGCCTCTTTTATAAGGGCACTAATCCCAATCATAAGGACTCTGTCTTCATGACCTAAAAACCTCCCAATGGCCCCACCTTCTAATACCATTACCTTGGGGAAAAAGATTTCATACATAAATTTGGGGGAAACACAAAAATTTAGATCATAGCAGTTACTTAAAGAATATATTGGAAACAAATGCAGAAACAATGATTACAGACTATGTTAGATTGAAATAAGGGCCCTGAAGCCAATGGCAAATACAACTTATCCCATAAATCCCTCATCAATATCCTCAACCACCCATTCATTTGTAACAAGTAATAAACAAAAAATTAAAATGATCCAAAGTGAGGACACATGAATGAATAATAAAGAATTAATTCTATATTAATAATATAGAATTAAGGCAAATGGATTCTAATATCCTGTCATTCATTAAGCAGAAAATAGAAAGCAAAACAGATTGAAAATTCAGGAAAACTAATAGAGGGCAGAATTTCTTCCCCACAACCCAACGTTAGAGCCCAAATGAAACAAGAGAATAATGAGAATCTATCTTCTTCTCGTCAAACACTACCCAGACTTCTACCTAGGCAGATGATGATGATGATGGTGACAGCAGTTAAAATTTTCTAAGACTCATAAAGCTTATATCCAGAATATACAAAGAACTTTTATAACTCAAAATTCGTGCAGAGGTAGGGGGGTTCCTCAGCCCAGCCTGCACCCTCTCCAATCTGGGACCCCTGGGGGATGTCGGACATCGGACATCCCTCTCACAATCCAGGACTGCTGGCTCCCAACTGCTCGCCTGCCTGATTGCCCCTAACCACTTCTGCCTGCCTGCCAGCCTGATCACCCCCTAACCTCTCCCCTGCCAGCCTGATTGACGCCTAACTGCTCCCCTGCCGGCCTGATTGCCCCCAACTGCCCTCCCCTGCAGGCCTAGTCGTCCCCCCCCCTACCCCCCGCCAACTGTTGGATCATCTCTGCCTTTGGTTCTTTCCAGCTGAGAATCCAGACATTGTGAGGTAGACACAAGCCATCCCTCCTGTGGCCTATCTGAATTACTGGCACACAGGATCCATGAAGGTAATAAAATACATGTATAGTAGCCATAATTTGTGGTCTGGTTTATACACTACAACAAAAACTGAACAGTTATCTACATCATAAAAGGCCTGTGGTCATGACACCGTTATGGCATCACGACCACATCTGGTCACCAGGAGGTGAATGGAGCACCTCTCGCGGGCCGGGACTCATGGCTCGCGGGGTAAGGCGGGGCTGGCATGGCGGAGGTGGGGCCCACAGCTC
>NW_005353838.1:8580068-8580662 GCF_000412655.1 Myotis brandtii | reverse complement strand
GAGGACGGGTCTGGGGTCCCACTGGCACAGCAGGTCTGGGGCTCACCTGATTTCTCACGCTGGGCCTCTAGTATTTTAATAATTACTATTAGTCACAGATTTAGCATGAAAGACAAAATTAAATGCTTATTCATATGAAGCTTCAGAATTCCCTCTGTTCATCTAAATCAGTTATCAAACTGATTCCTGACCATGTTACTTTTATAAACTCCACTATACTGCTTCAGGCACCGATTCTGACATTTCCATCCACCTACCAATCAGTTCCATTTTATTAACCCATTACTTTGAAACTTTACCTTTCTGAAATTTCCCTCTCCAACTTCCTTACCATATAACAACTCCCTGGCTCCTAGTCCTCAGAATTTGGAATCCAGTGGCCACAATGGCTTACCACAATCATAAACTCTGGTCTGATGGCAGTTGCTACATTATGCAGGAAATTAGAAAAAAAGAGAACCCAAGAGAAAAATGACTTAATTATACTAGCTAAACTCAAATCTTACCCTAATCTTTTTATAAAATACTAGAGGCCCAGTGCACAAAAATTTGTGCACTGGGGGGGGGGGGCCCTCACCCCCCCCGGGGCCTCCT
>NW_005353838.1:8571459-8579319 GCF_000412655.1 Myotis brandtii | reverse complement strand
GCTCTGAGCCCGCTGGCAGCTGAAAGCAGGTTTCTGGGTTTGTTTAGCTTCTATAATTGCAACATTGTTGCATCTGGAGCTCAGAGCTGGGCGGCGGCAGGCGGGGAACCTTGGCTTCCTCCATCACTGGAGCAAGCAAGCCTCATGTTCGCTTCAGCTGCGTGGCTGCCGGCCGCCATCTTGGTTGGCAGTTAATTTGCATATCACCCTGATTAGCCAATGGGAAGCGTAGCGGTGGTACTGTTAATTACCCTATTTGTCTATTATTAGATAGGATTAGTAAAGTCATTTACCTATGAAACAAAGATAATACAAAATAGTAAATAATAAATATATTTTATATTTGTCTATAAACTACATTCCATGATTTCTAAAATATATCTCCCTTTCTAAATATTTATTTCAATATTAATATTAAAATTATTTTATCTTCGCCAAACCACCACCAAATGTTATACTACGAGAAAATTGGTACAAGTATACAGCAAGAAGGAGAAGTCTGTTTTAGGAAAAAATACATCAAGAACAATTCACAATCTCAACTAAAGAACAAATATCAATTACCATGCAGATAACTTTAAATAACTAGTTCTTATCCACTAACCTAACCAGAATGCTAAATTGATGAATAGTAAAAATAACAATGCCAATGTCTAATGAAAAAAATATAGTAACTTTTATTTTTATATTATTTCTCATGATGTATCTTTTAATATATAAGAAAATTAGGAACATTGCTTATAATTCATGATGCCAAAATATTTTCCTACAACATAAAGATTAATCAAAAGAAAAGGAGGTGGATATAAGGCCAGATCACTAACGTATCATTTGTCAATATTATCTTACAGAAATAAATGCTGGAGTAATGATGGCCTCTTCATGGCTAACAAATGATACAATTTTTTTGTATGAAGTTCGTCAGTACTCTAGTTTGACCAAGTAATGAAATATGACCTGAAGGGAAAAATATCTAAGGATACTGTATTCACTGATATATACAACTATATACAAAAGTCTTTTTTTTTTTTTATCCAAAGGCAGGTTAAGTCATAAAGAAGCTTCTATGACATAAGAATTCTTAGAGATAAAAATATATAATCAGCACAAAAACATAGCTAAGTGTATAAGCACAATGAAATGCTTTTTATGGTTTCTATTTTGCTAACACAAGTTACAGTTAATGGGAATTGTCATGGTAAAATAATTGTTTTTATGAAATGAATCTTCTTTATTACTAACCAATCAAATTTAATTTTTATTACTGATGTAGAAAAGTCCAAAACCATGATTCATTTATAGAGAGTACAAAAATAAGAAAAGTGTTCAAGAATAGAGGATCATTTACAAAGCAATAAAAAATTAAAACATGCATTTCTCTTAGTGGCAAGGCAAATACTTCTACACAAATGTCTGTAGATGAATTTGCTGAATATTGTAACATTTCTGAACAAAAAATGAGAAGCCTGAAATTAATATCTCATTCTCCATTTGGTATTTCAGTCCATCTGATAACTGCTTATCAAGAAATTTTTAAAATGTTTGAAAAATGTTAAGAAGTTTGATGATGTTTTCTTTCAATTTTCACTCAAATATGGAAGGCTTGACCTAACAATAACTCAAATGTCTTCATAGAAATAAGAGTGACTAATTTTATGGGGCACCCATCACCAAAACCTTTAAGTTAAAAACAAAAAATCATTTAATTTAAGAGTATAAAATGTTAGTAAAAACTAAAAATTAAAACTCGCATTATGTTTAACTACAGACTATTTCAAGATCAAAATAAGCCTTTCAAGTGATCTTAACACGTCGAAGTTTTCCAAAAGGCAACAAAACACTTCCTCTAAGAATTTGGCTTCCAACCTATTCATGAATACAAGTATGATAAACTAAAATAGCCACACTGCTGTCAATAAATTGTACTTTGCCTCTAAGCCTCTAATCTGAAGTATAACCATTTTTTGTCTTGGTTTTACTTCTCCATCTGCCCCTTCTAAATCTACTTCACATGTGCCAAAGTGCTAACACTATAATATGAGACTACTCATATAGCTAATATGAATCAAAGATTCTCTGAAATGTAACAGCCAGTTCAATAACTTCTCAATAATTCCTCAGTGCCTTCCTCCATACTGGAGGATCCTCCAAATACTGGTTATAACTAACTAACAAAATATCTTTATTTTTAAGAACAAAAGAATTAAATGCATTGTGTTTGGGGTTGTTTTTTTTTTCAATTATCTGTTGCAATTATCAGCCTCAGATATTTGGACATGCAGATTTAAAAGCCTTGATTATCATTTTCTTCATTTTCAATAAACCTTCTGAACAATAGCATCACTTCTATTTTAAAAAGGACTTTTTAGCTATGTTTTCCATTTCTTTGCACCTCTAGAACCCTTCTGAATGCTTTTCAAGTCCAGATTTCCCAGTACTCATGTGGAAATCGGATGAAATAGAAGCACTTTATTACTGATATAAAAACAAAAATTTTTAAACATGCCTGTTTTGATTATACTTACTTTCAATATTTTTACATATGGATTCCATGGAATCTGTAAAACTACTTTCCCAGATCATACCATAAACTAATCCTACTGCTAAAATGAAGTTATTAATACATTTAAATAATTAAGTACCCACATGCCCACAATGAGATAAATGAAATATTCCAAGTCTTCTTTTCTCATTCTTTATATAGTTTTGAGCTTCTAAATAAAGAACAGACAGATATTGTCGTGATTTCAAAAGATGAATAATTACAGTATGACAAAATTAACCAATATGCTTAAAATATAGCAAGACACTGGGAAGTAATAAGATCATTCAGAAAAGATGGTATATGAGTTAATAAAAACAAAGGCACTTTGGACATTTTCTGCTGTCTAAAATGGTTACGGGATAACATCCTCAAAGGCTCTTAGGTAATAAAAGTAATAACAGAAGCTACCATGTATTGAACATTCATCATGTACCACCATATACTGTGTTTAATATATATTATAAAATACATTATCCCCCTTTTAAAATAAGGAAACTGTCGCAAAGAAGGGTCTGCCCACGATCATTAAAGAAGAGGCAGAGATGAACTTAGAACTCAGTTCTCTGTCTTCCTTCAATGGCCTGTTCCTAACCTTGATGCTTCCTTACCTAAGGGAGCTTCAATTTCTTCATCTATAAAATAACAACACCTATCTAACGGGATCAAATTACTAACATTAGCAATTATGTATATAAGTTATCTAGCACAGTGGCTCTAAAAGGGATGCTTACTTTTCATATAGTCTACACTAATAAAAGAGAAACATGGTAATTGGAGTACGACCGCTACCCTTCCCATTCTCTAATCAGGGAGATATGTAAATTAACTTCCCCAATCAGCCCTGCTCTGAGCCCAACCAGGGGCTGCACCTAGGGATTGGGCCTGCCCTCTGCCACCCGGGAGCAGGCCTAAGCCAGCAGGTCGTTATCTCCCAAGGGGTCCCAGACTGCGAGAGGGCACAGGCCGGGCTGAGGGACCCCTCCTTCCCCCCTCCCCCGAGTGCACAAATTTTTGTGCACCGGGCCCCTAGTAATCAGATAATTATCAGCTAAGTTTTTAAAGCTAAAACTTTTGGGCACTAATAAATCTGCCTCTACTGAAAAAGACTCAGGATATATGTATATCTATGACCTATACCAAAAATTCTATTTTATAGTAAAGACTAGAGGCCCGATGCACAAAATTCGTGCAAGAGTAGGCCTTCCTCGCCGAAACTGGTTTGGCTCAGTGGATAGAGCGTCGGCCTGCGGACTGAAAGGTCCCAGGTTCGATTCCGGTCAAGGGCATGCACCTGGGTTGCGGGCACATCCCCGTGGGAGTGTACAGGAGGCAGCTAAATTGATGTTTCTCTCTCATCAATGTTTCTAACTATTAATGAACAATTATTGAGTGCTTACAATATGCCAGACACAACACTAAGCATTTTATATCTCTTCTCATCATTTTAAAATAACATAATTTATATTTGCTATTTTACAAATAAGAAATTTGAGGCTTAAAAAGGCAAGAATTTGCCCAAGGTCACACATTTAGTAAGTAGCTAAATAAGAACCCAGATCTGATTCTTACTCCAAAATTCAGACAGTGCAAAAGCAAGATGAAGGAAGTTATCAACATTACATAGATGTCTCCTGCTTGCGCTTATCACCTCTCTCTCCTTTTCTATGTACCTGGTGGCACTGTGGAGCCCTAAAGTCAGGAGCCACTCTTAGCACAGGAATGTGCAAGTAAGTCAGGCCTGTCCATCATAGTACACCATCCTTTTGGCGGCAATAGTGACTGCTCCAAATGTGGTCACACAACTCACATAGGGCTACTTAATCCTCCCCTTGGATATATTCATACTCAACTGACAGTGAAAAATTTCTAAAAAACAAAAACAGAAACTCAAGTAATGTACTGGAATACCTTGTCATTAAAAGAAAAAAATGCAAGTCAAAATTTTAAATACACAGGCTGTTATAAAAGATTTGAAATCCATTCAATATCCAGGGCTGTTTTTATCTTTCTTCTAAAGTTCTAAATCTACCATATAATAATCTAGCGACCCAAACTACTAGTTCAAAATTCATACTTTACCATTCCTTTCCATGTTACTGAATTAAAAGAACAATTCAAATTCCTTTTCCATTTTAAGAAATTTATCCAAAGCAACTACTCATTAGATACAAACATATCTATGCAAACACTACTTATATAGAGAAAAATCACATATACCCATGATGGCTTTAGGATGCATCAACTTGGTTAGACTAAACTTACATTTGCCAGAATTCCCTTTCTACTCTATTTCTGATTAGGGTGAGCTACAAGGAATCTTCTCTCGCAGACTTTAGGAAAACAGAAGGGGCAAGAGTCATCCTATAGCATGTGAAACACCTCCCGGTTATTCAGACTCACTGCTGTGAAGGGATTTTGCTGACATAAAGTCCCTTGATTAGCTGACTTTAATGAAAAGGGAGATTATCCTGGGTGGACCTATTAATCAGTTGGAAACCCTTTAACAGAGGCTCTAAGTCCTCCCAGAGATCAGACGCTGCGAGCAGCACCTGCTACATGTGCTCTTTCCCTCCTGGATCTCCCACTCCTATCTGCCTGCCTTGTGGACTTAGTACTCGGTTGGTCAACCCACACAACAGCATAAGCTAATTGTGTGTGTGTGTGTGCGCGTGTGTGTGTGTGTGTGTGTGCGTGTGTGTGTGTGCAGAGACACAGAGATATAGAGATATAGAGCTCCTACTGCTTCTGCTTCTCTGTTGAACTAATACACACCCTACATACCCATCAGAATAAGACTAGATAACTAAATTACGATTTTTATTACAATGAAATACTATATGACCACTTTTAAATGATGATGTATAACTCCATTCATAGACATGACATATGACAAAACAGATTACAAAGAAGTATGCATATTTTACTTTTATGTCATTTTTCAATATTAGGGAAAGAGAAAGAAATAGCTTTGCTTACCAAAATTTTAATGATGAGGATGGGGTTTTAAAGTCTTAATCTGGATGTTACGATTTTAGGTGATCCTTACTTCATTCTTTTTATATTTATTTGGGGGAGGAAGTTGTTTTCATTTTCTACAATGGCCATGTATCATAATTTTTCAGAAAAGAAATAAACCTTTCTCATTCGAGAGGGGGAAATGTCAGGCAGACTTACAGGTTAAAATGTGCCAAAAGCCTTAAAAGACAAACAGGAGTTATCCAAGCAGAGCGGACATTTCAGGCAGAGGGCAACATGTGCCAAAGGTGGACAAAGTTTAGAAAGGAGAATGTTCAGGAAAGGAGTGACAAGAGAGGAGGCCAGACAGGCTTGGACTAACTTATGGAGAGTCTGACATGCTCCCTCCACCTACTGACAATGGGTAACGAATGAAGGTATTAAAACAAGAGGATCACATTTGCATTTTAGCAACATAAAAATAAAACAACACAAACAAAACCCCACTGAGGCTTGCAGTGTGGAGACTGTATTGGAAGGAGACTAGACTGGATGCAGGGAAACCAATTCAGAGACTACAACAGTAATCCAAGCAAGAAAAGCAGTGGAGATGGAGAGAATAAGCCAGAGTCACAGGAGTAAGAACTGAAAGAACTTAGTGGGGGACACACTGGTAGTGGAGACAAAAGTGGTTCACTTAACCTGGGGGGTTCAGAGAAGGCTTCCAAAAAGATGTCCTTGTGAATAAGGCTCCCCAGATATCACAGACAGCCTTACAGGCAAGAGGTCTTTAAATGTTTCCAAAAGAAATATCAAACATTGTGGTGGCTCACAGCCACTGAAAGGAAGAATAATGAGCAAAGTGTTAAATACATTAAAAATGAAAGCTCTCGACTACAAAAACAGATTCACAATGATTTATTAAGTTAAAATAGGACTATGTATGTATATCTCTCAAATCTCCTGAGGTTGAGCTCTTCCAACAAAATCATATTACTGCCAAAAATAGAAGATTCTGAATAGTTGTTGGATTTGAGTCACACTTAGATGTCACTTCAAGTCAAACGCAGGGTTTCATATAAATTATTATTTCATCTACCCTTTTTTTTACTGCTTGCCAAAGTAAAATCTTTAAAATTAGAATTGCTTAAATTACAAAAGTAAAATATTCTCACTAGAACAATTTAAACAATTCATAAATGTAGTTCCTCCACCTTCCACCAATGCCCTACCCTAATTACCCTTGAAATTACTCCTTAAAATTAGTTGAATATTTTTCTGTGGGTTTTTTTTTTTGCTTACATATACATGTTTACACAGCATTTACTTATTTAACAATAATGGGTTGATACAATATATATTTATTCTATAACTTGTTTTTTACTTAAGATAATTATAACTCAAGCCAATATATTCAACAAGTGTACTTCTTCATTTTTAGTCTCTGTAATTATGTGAGCAGACAATTTGATAAATAATTAGGACATTTCTGGTTTTTTGCTCTTACAAAATATCATTTTATATTTCTTTTCTTTTTCTGTGTATTTCTTTAAGTACTGGTCCTTACATTTCTATCAGATTGAATCCCCTGAAGAAGAATTTCTGGGTGTGATGTCAGTCCATCAAATCAAAGGTGTTTCTAAAAAGCACATGTAGCCCTGGCCTGGTGGCTCAGTTGGCTGGAGTCCCCCCAACACAAAAACAGCTGTAGGTGCCACCCCCAGTGGGATGCATATGGGAGCAACCCATCCATGTTTCTCTTTCTCTCTCAAATTCAATAACAGAGAACAAATCCTCGGATGAGGAGGTATATATACTTACTTACTTACTTACTTACTTATTTACTTACTTACTTACTTATTTAATTATTTATTTATTTATTTATTTATTTATTTAACTGTAATCGGTGTTGCTCTGTGGTCGGCCACACACAGGAGGGTTAGATTCCAGTAGATTCCAGGTCAAGGGCACGTAGATTGCAGTCAGGGCAAGGGTAAGGCCAGAAGGCACCTGATCGATGCACATCAATGTTTCTCTCTCTCTCTCTCTCTCTCGCCCTCCCTCCTTCTCTCTCTAAAAAATCAGAGCAAAAATATATGCTCGGGTGAGGGTTTTTTTAAATTTTTAATAAGTATTTTTTAAGTACATGTAGATTTAAAGATGCTTCAGTGAATCCTAGAGACCTAGCGTGTGGCTATGTTGCGTCTCTTGGAGATAAAACGAACCCTTCGGTGGCCCCTCAATGACAAAAGGTCACTCGGACGACTTACGAGTGGCCATCACCTTACCCTTCAGGTCTCACCACCGAGGCCGCTCCCGCTCCCACGGAGCCTCGGGCCGCCGGGCCCCGGTGGCCACGC
>NW_005353838.1:8568385-8571361 GCF_000412655.1 Myotis brandtii | reverse complement strand
GAGGAGTGGGGTGCCTGGCTGGTTCCCGGGGACCGAGACTCCAACCCAGGGCGCGGGCAGGGGGACCCTGGCCGGTTTTCGTGTCCTTTCTGTAAGCGAGAGTCTTGTGAACAGCTCACATTTTCAAGGGCACTCGAGATCCCGGGCACTTAATAAAATCTATGCAGCGTTCTGTTTCATTTCATCCCCGCAACAACCCAGTGAAATGCCACTGTTATCGCCATTTTACTGACTAGAAGACAAGCTTAGAGGGTTTAACGTTTGCTCGGGGAGTCTGCTTAGGCCCAGATTCACATCCATGTTAATTTCCTCTCCTCTATGCTGCTAGGTTGATTAGCCCATGGACAGACATTAGTGTTTAATTATTCCTTTATTCAAACATGCTTGCCAAAGAGGAGACTTGAGCAGCGCCTAAGCCGAGAGACTGCCCTTAAGCTCTATACACCGCAAATGAGAATAAGAATACTCTAGTTTCTCACACTTCTCCATTTTTGGGGGTGAGAAGGGCAGGAAGAGAAGACACTAAAATCCCATAAGTGATTAACTTGATAACTTCCTAAATTATACATATATAATTAAAGAAAAAACAGAATATGTTACAAATTAAAAAGTGGAACAGACTTAAGAGATCATCTTGTGGGCCAGAGCCCTCTCTCGCTGATGAGAAACGGGTTCAGAGGTGAAGTGACTGATTTTAAATCACACAGTCAGTCAAAAAGTCAGGTAGCTTCCTAAGGTTTTGCAAAGGAAACCTGGTGTTCTAAGAATTGCTGTCTGTGACACAGGATAGTTAGGAAGTTAAGTCTCCTTTCTGTTCGCTTCCATAACTCTAAACCTCTATTACAGTTTATTGATCATATTTCTGCCTAGTTCACTAGTGTATTCGTTTCATAACTGATGGCCACAAACTAAGTGGCTTAAAACAACAGACGTGTCTTCTGGGGGCTACAAGTCCAAAGTCAAGATGTCCGCAGGGCCATGCTTTTTCTCATGGCTCATGCCTTCCCTGCCTCTTGGTAACTTCTAGGGGTTGCCAGAAATTGTTGGCCTTCCTTGGTTTAGGCATATCACTCGAATCTCTGTCTCCATCATTACGTTATTTTTCCTGTCTGTCTGTGCCCAAATTTCCTTTTCTCATAAGGGTACCAGTCATTGAACGAGGGCCCACCATAATACAGTATGACCTCATCTTAACTTAGTTTCATATGCAAAGACTGTTTCCAAATAAGGTCATATTCATAGGTAACAGGGGTTAGAAGCTTGAACATATCTTTTTTATTTTGTGGTTGTGGGTGGATTCTACCCACTACACTAGATACATTTTTGAATGTCTTATCAATATTTGCATCACCCTCTGCAACTATAAAACTGGTTGAATTAAATTTAAATTTACCCCAAAACTTAGATGAACAAAAGCAGTGTTTTAAGAAGCAGAGTTTGTTCAATGGCTGAGATTCAGAGTTGACAAGAGGCTGAGAAAATAGGCTCTTCTTGTTCATGCTGAGGGCGGTAACACTGATAGTAAAGACTGTGCTATGCCCAGTTTCCTCATCATCATCCCATGGGTGGTATTGACCAAGAGAAATGAACTGTTCCAGGTATTTGGGTGTCAATTGAAAGAAAACTTTCAGTTCCTGTCTGTTCTCTGCACAGTGGGGAATTATATATAACCTGTACAAGTGAAGACGATCATCAGCTATTCAAGTTCTATTACCAGGTTTGGTTGGTTACCATTAAAAAGCTGAAGATAAAGTATTTTGACTACTTTTTGACACACGCAGGGTTTCTTAGATTTTTTATATCATAGAATTGAGCCAGAGCTCTTAGAGAGTACTTAGATTTGAACTGAGGAAAACAAAATCCATGTCCAAGGGGCAGAAGTGAACCCCAAAATGGAAGAGAGAGGCAAGAGCCAGGGACTGGGCATTCAGGCAAAAGAAACAGAGCAAGCTGAGAGGCAAAGGAGAATACATCCTTGAAATGTCAGTACTCATCTATGGCTTGATGCATGGCACATTAATGAACTGGATTGGCTGAAAGTGACTGGGTTGGGACTGACATCAACTCTCTTCTAGCAAGGTTTTGAGAAAGAAACAGGGATCTGCTGGGGGCACTGTCTTTGCTCAACCTTTCTTCATTGTAGCCAGGGAAACAGAAGCATCAGCGCCATATGGATTCACTTTTTCTCCCTGACTGATGGTTCCTTTGCTTCCCACACAGGCTAATTTAGGCTGGAAAGAATCTGTAATGTGGGAGGTCTTTATTACTAAAAATTAAATCCAATAAAATGCAGATGTCCTGATGGTACCCACAAACAAGCTGTCTTTGTAATAAACAGCCAACTGGAGAAAATATATTTATGCATCTGCATTAGAACAACTGGCAGCTTTAAAACTGAAGATCTGTTTAAGATCACCACAATTAAGGAAAATACAAGAAAACAAGCCACTGGAATTTCTAAGAATGAGGTTATAAAACAAAAGTGTTAGGGAATCCATATGTTTCTAAAAGGATAATCACACAATTATTTAAAATGAAATATTAATGCATAACACTAAGAGCCTTATTGTTTGCCCTAATAAAATCACTTATCTTGCAAAACTGTACCATCAGAATATTTTTATGTTTGTAATCTAGATTTCATATTACTATATTAAATAGAAAATATACAGCTATCATGATGAATATAGACTTTATAAAGATTAATATACTAAGGCATTTTATCTGCATTTCATTTTTCTCTGACAAAATGTTAATATTTTAAATGTAAATACTTTCTTTTTTTAAAAATGCCTGCAAGAGAAAAATTTGGGCTAAGATTCTTTCAAAATTAACTATTTATAAAACCACGATATAATAAATTCTAAACTGTAATATTTTTATGACACTTTCTCTCCCTCTGCCCCTCCTCCCTACTTCTATAAATTAACTAAATGATGAATGAATAAATAAATAAATAAATAAATAAATAAATAA
>NW_005353838.1:8566570-8567963 GCF_000412655.1 Myotis brandtii | reverse complement strand
CTTCTATAAATAAATAAATAAATAAATAAATAAATAAATAAATAAATAAATAAATAGTGACTGTTATGAGAAGTGCTCTGGCCTGTCTACTACATCCAGGCCTTATATAATATTGGTCTCATTAACTTTTAATTGTACTGCTGAGAACCTATCTTAAATCAGCTTCATGTTCCATAGTAGAGAGTCACTCTGACAGTAATAATGACAGAACATGTGCAGACAGAACAATATCCAAAAGTTATTATTTGATTGTATGTCCTTATTTAAGACTGTGTACAGATGGGTAAGACACATATCATTGGGCAACTTCTACTGCTTAATACGGAATGATGTGTTAAACAAGGAGAAACTGGCAAACTTTGTAGACTGGTTGCAGACACTCTTGCTTTTGATAATGGTTTGGCATTGGTTTGACACTATTCCTGAGCTCTCATTTTTTACCCTTAAACAAAGTCAAAGAATTGGTGATGGCGATCAAGGAGCCTGAAGCAAGAGTGTCTACAACATGTGTCACACAAACAACTGGGAAAGGGATGGGCCTAAGCCGAAATTTGGAAGGACTCCTGAGCACTTGGAGCCATTTTGAGGAAAGGGTCCCATGATGAGGAAATAGGCCACCTCTGATGTAAAGTCACATCGAGAAACTTATGCCAAATGACATGGCCACCATGTTTTCCTTTGCCTTCTGTCCAAATTAGAATCTATATCAGAGCATGAGATTTTTTCAGTCATTCAATCATCAGATAATTATTGAACCCCAAATTGTAATGCTGAGCCCTCAACTAGATCATGGAGATATTATGGCGAACAAAATTCAGTGTCCACTCTGAATTACAATCCATCTCAGGAGATGGATCCAATTGAGAAGGTGGACAAGCAAACAAGCCATTTCAACACAGGGTGATAAGGACTATGAGTGTCCAAACCTATTTAAAGTCATAGACAATCTTACCTAAGAAATGTTTCAAGTTGCTGTGTTGCCATAGTTACCACAACCCTTCAGTGTAAGTGAAATGCCTTTGCCAGGATACCAAATGCCTTTCTTAAATTTAGATGTATGAAAAAATAACTCGTTGGGCTGGTGTACACCTTTAGTAACCCAACAGGTCATCAAATATGTTAGCATTAAAAGGGGTAATGAACAACCTCACAATCTCTCAGAGGTGCAGCGTGCTTCTGTCCATGAGAATTATTATTTTTTTTACTTTCTAGATACTATATAACTTTTTTTAAAATATATTTTATTGATTTTTTACAGAGAGGAAGGGAGAGGGATAGAGAGTTAGAAACATCGATGAGAGAGAAACATGAGAAACACTGATGAGCTGCCTCCTGCACACCCCCTACTGGGGATATGCCTGCAACCAAGGTACATGCCCTTGACTGGAATTGA
>NW_005353838.1:8563549-8566456 GCF_000412655.1 Myotis brandtii | reverse complement strand
CGAAGTTTCAATCGCATTGTACGTGGTATTTTGTGGAAGAGCCACACTCAAGGGGCCAAAGAGCCGCATGTGGCTCGCGAGCCGCAGTTTGCCGACCACTGGCTAGGGCAAGAATCTCAATATCTTAAAATGAGATGAAGACAGAGTGAACAAAGATGTTACCTAAGAGAATAAATTTCAAAATAATAATAATAAAATTTCCTGGCTATCTAATAACAGTTTAAAAATCATATAAGCTGCTTATATTTTTTTCTTATGATGACCTAAAAGTGTATCTCTCACCTTTTTTTAATGCCCATTTTCATGTTGAAGTATACGTTTACAGCAAGACATAAGGCTTTTAGAAAAAGAATGCATACTAGAAAACACTTCAAGCTCACCAGCCCTGCCAGATCATGTTGTAGCAAGAAAACATATTAAGGAAAGTGGAAGTTGGATTAAAAGGCACTATAACAGGCTTAAAATTAAAGTTAATATCATGACTTTCCCTGTATTTTTAAAATTTAAGTTCTTGAGTTTTAAAGCATACACTCCTGATAGCCGAAGGTTTGTCCTATTTTATTTGTTTTTAAATTTTGTGTTGATTGTTAGACTTATAGAAAAGTGGCAAAAAATGTAGAGTTCCCATATACTCTTCACTCAGTTTTATCTAATGCTAATCACTAATAGTAAAATATAATTTGTATTTTGTGTAAATACAACATTGTATTTGCAAATGTAATGCATTTGTATTTATAAAATGTATGCATATTTATAAATGTAAAAATAAACTTACTCAAACCAAGAAATTAACATTGATGTGGTACAATTAACTAATCTCTAGACCTTCTACTCATTTCTCCAGTTTTCCCACTCACTTCCTTTTTCCTGTCCAGGCTTCCACATTGCATTTTTGTAATTAATAAGTACATTGTGGGAGGTACGTTGAGACTACACAAAATCTTCTTTCTAATCATATTTTTGTCCAATAATTTTAATATCCATTGATGGCTCTTGCCTGTGGCAATTATTAATTTGGTGTTTACCTAACGGTGATTTTCTATTTTTATCATTACTTCTACATTTATTAATTAGAATCCTACTGCGAGGAAAAGCTATGCCTTCTCCCTTTTATTTATTTATTCAATTACTTATTTGTGTCAGTATGAATTTTATTCTATTGGTTATAATCCAAAACTATTATTGTTAATTTTATTTCTCAAATGTCCCCAGATTTGGCTATTGGTACATTTTCCAAATTGGTTCCTGTATCTTTTCAAATGCCCCTATAATTATCTGAGCACCTCCTTATTTTCTAGCACTAGAAGATGTTCCAGGATCATTTTGTATTTTCCCTGTTCCAGCCATGGAATCAACCGTTTTCCAAGGAACCCTGGTTTCTTTTGGTGAAGCATCGTATTTAGAAAACAAGATCTGGATGCTTCCAGTGGACAAAGGTAGGAAATATATGTGTATTGTAACCCCTGCACACACACACACACACACACACATCTATATTTATTTCTACAACTATTCATTTGTGTGTATACGTGTGTATGTATATGTATATGTGCATATACATATATAAAACCATGAATTTATACTGATAGTTTCCATTTTAACCCAACATCACAGAATTCATTCTAGCCTGGTAACGTCTTTCTCTGACAGTGAGAAACCTGGCTTTCATTATCCACAATATATTTTCGTATTTGTTCAATCACAGTATATGCATAAAGAAGTTACAAAATTGCAAACCCGTATCCCCATGAGAAACAAATTTACTAAATAGAGTACAATATTTCTATGCAGGATTTTTGGCTTTAGCTTTACAATGTATAGTCAATAAATTGTTTTCCAAAGTAGTTAGGTTAGTTCTTTTCTTCCCTCCCCATTTCATGTGATTATGTTATTCATTTAATATTCTTAGGTTCATGTATTACTCTTTATGTTCCATTTGAGGTTCCTTCCAAGTCCTGGCTGATTTTAATTATTCATCTGGGGGGTGAGGAGCATGTAAAGCATTATCATGGTCCTCAGAGTCAAAACAATATAGAAAGACATACACAGAGAAGTGTGACTCCTCCTTAATTTCTACTACACAGTCTTTCTATTCATTCCCACCCACTCCCTGTAGGTAACCAATCCCCTTCTCTCTGCTTTATCCTTCCTGCATTTCTTAAGCACAAATGAGCAGATGTTTATTTTCTTAAACTCTCCTTCCTTTTTACATGAAGTAGTTTATCTTCTTCAATATCTTTTCTTATAATTTTGAATGTTATCCTGGCTATTCTTGCATGTTTACTTTTCTACATAAACTTTAATATCAACTTGTACAGCTCCATAAAAAAAGCTTGCTGGCATTTTTACAGGATTAGCATTAAATCTATAAATCCATTTAAGGAGCACTGAGATCTTTACAATGTTGACTCATCCTATCCAAGAACAGAGGATGTCGTTCTATTTGTTCAAATCTCCATTTTTGGCTTTCAGGAGTGTTTTGAATTTTTCACATCTAGGTTTTACACATTTCTTATTAAGCTTATTCCTGGGTATTTAATCACCTTTATTGTTGTTAGAATGTGGTTTTCTCTAACTTTATGGACTTTAACTGGTTATTGTTTGTGTATATACACAGAAAGGGGTGCATGTTGTAGGAAGAGAAGTATAGACATGATTTTCAGGTGGCAGCAGAATATACAAGTGAAAGTACTCTGGAGGTATTTTAAGATGCCTAGAGCTAGGAGGGATAGCAGGATTGATTTTTTTTTTTAATCCACATATGGGTGATGATTGAAACCAGGGGATGGAATGTGATCCCAAAAGAAGAGAATTATAGGAAGAAAGAAAGAAAGAGAGAGAGAGAGAGAGAGAGAGAGAGAGAGAGAGAGAGAGAGAGAGAGAGAGAGAGAAAGAAAGAAAGAAAGA
>NW_005353838.1:8554959-8563539 GCF_000412655.1 Myotis brandtii | reverse complement strand
GGAGGGAGGGAGGGAGGGAGGAAGGAAGAAAAAGAGAGAACTGTGAGCTGAGGCCTGAACCTTGGAGAATACTCCGGTTAGGTTGGGACACAGAGAGGAGATAGGAGAAACATCCAAATAAGGGAAGTCACAGAGGCCAAGAAAGAAGAAAGATCCAGAGAGATAAAGTGGGCCTCTATGGCAGAAGTGGCAAAGACAATGAGGCCTGACAAATGCCATTAGATGCGAGTAATTCTAGTGTTTCCAAAGCTTGGTCCCTAGCATTCTAGTTCCTTCAGGATGATCATATGTATTGTTCAAAAAGTGTTATGGCGATCAAATAATTTGGAAAACACTAGATTAATCAAAGCTAAATAGGTTTCTTTACTGCAGAACTTTTCAAAGCTATTAATATGTTCCTGTGAATTATGAATTTCCATAAAAGAGATAGTATGCAGATTGCTACAATTTTTTAACCAATTAACCTTAAGTTTTCTTAACCCATCTTTTTTCCAGAAGGATTTCTCGGGATGAGACATATCTTGGAACACACTTGGAAATTTTAGAGCACACTGCAAACCAATTTCCCTTAGCCTCTTCTCTGCCCTCAAAGTCAAATACAGAATTGAAGAATTTTACTTTTTTAAGTTAATTAATTTTTTTTTTGGTTAATCTTCACCCAAGGGTTTTTTTCCATTGCTTCTTTAGAAAGCGTGGGAGGGAGGGAGGGGGAGAAAGAAACATCGATGTGAGAGATACACATCAATTGGTTGCTTCCCACACCTGGGATCAAACCTGCAACCAGATACATGCCCTTGACTGGGAATCAAACCTGTCACCCTTCGGTGCATGGACCAATGCTCTAAACACTGAGCAACACCAGCCAGGGAAGTAACTTGTCCTTTTCTTATGTCCTCAATTTCTTCCTTGAAGTCTACAGTTGCATAAATCAGATACTTGTTAATATTTAAACAAATGCTTCCATTAATTGAAGCTCTGACCTTCATTCATCATAGGTTATTTCCTTGCATATTTCCTAATTTTAACCTGTGCAGCTTTTTCTGTGGAAATTATGTGCAACTCAGGTTAAGTGTATATTCCTGCAGAAAGGTTTTGCATTTGCTTCTACCAAGCACTCCAGCCTAGCATAGACCACTTTTTTGTTGTTGTTGATTTATCAATGTGGAAGAGTTCCTAGACCCCTACAGTATAAATTCAAATGACAAATTCATATGAGGGCTCGTAGTTAAGAACTTTAAGTGGATACTGTTTTGGTCCACCCAGGGCACAGGAGAAGAACATCAGGATCCCGGTTGCCTCCCTGAGCTGGTAGGCAGGTGTTTGCTAGCTTGCCTTTTCTCTGATGGCACAGCCTTTCAGGGGTTCCAGCATGATGGAGGGGCCCTACCTGGCCCTGGCCCAGGCCTCTCGTGTTCTTGCATGGGGCAATAAACCCCAGACGCTAAGTTAACAAGACCAAGACCCTTTCCAGGGGCAGCGATTCATCCTCTTCCGTGGCACTGTTTTGCTTTTCAATCCACTCTTCACTTCTGGCGTATGGGGACGTTTTATTCTACCTGATTACCAAGTGTTTTGTGATGAGGGAGTTTTTCAAGTTATTTAAACCACAATTTTGCTAGAAGTGGAAGTGTCCGTTAATAACAAAGAAATTCAATAGGTAATTCTATCGGCATAATTATATTTTATTTAATATGATTTTTACATACACAAAAACTACCTTCAAGAAAAATAATACAAAACCTTACAATGATGTACTTTAGATAATATCTCATTGTAGTTTATGTTATAAATCAGAAGGTCTAGAATATAATTACTGCTCTTTGAAATAATAAAATATCATTCATTTCCTATAACCTTGTTCCATAGTCTTTATATATCCACTACCATTCTGGTTCAAGCCATATTCTCATGCCAGAATTTAGGAAATAGACTCTTAATTGATCTTCCCATTTCCAGTCTTTCTCAACTCCACATCATGCCACAGATAACCGAAAGATTAATCTTCCTAAAATTCTGCTCATTCAGTGACATGCTCTCTGCATATCTCTGCTACTTCTCCACACAACTTAGACATTTACTCACTACATTCCTGTACTGTTTGTTAATTCTTGTTTCTATTCATCATTCTCCTCATTTAGAATGCCCTTCTTCCTATACCCTGCCTTTCCAAACTCCTGCCCATTCTTAAATGTTTTGCATAAATCTTCTGCCTTGAAAAGTTCCCTCACCTACCTCCTCCACTCCCAGGGGGGCCTCTTTAGTACACTTCCAGTGTCCCATATCTGAAATACTCACTTAGCATTTATCATATAGAATACAGAGAATCCCCAATTTACAAACAAGTTGTGTTTCAAACCTATCTTTGTAAATTGGCTGCTTGAAACGCTGAATTCAGTTTTCTTCAGAAGTCAGATTACAAATGCTGGTTAGATTTTGAAGCAGGAGTCCCAGAAGTCTATTCAGCCCTTGAAACTGAATCAAAGTACTAACAGTACCAGCTCAACAACCTATAGGCCAAACTTTATGCTATCCAGAAAAAGCAAAAGGATAAGTATTAATTTATTCCTCTCTTTTGATAAAGCAATTGTTTCCACTCTTGGGACAAATTTATACTTAATATAACAAACATTTATTGGACAATTACTAGGTATCAGGTACTCTTGAAATACAACTAAGACAGATACATCACCTGGACTCATGATGTCCTTCATCTATACCCCTTCATCTCTACCCCTTCATGTATATAATCCTCCCCCATTTCATCATGCTCTTCTCCCTGGGCCCAACGTTTCTGACCTGGTGACTAAGTTATTGGAGGTAGTGCCATTCACCAAGGTGGAATTTCCAGAGAAAGGATAAGTTTGGTTTTGTTTGGTTTGGAGCTTTGTTGGTGGCTGTTTTTTGTGATAAAAGTGGTTTCTGCTTTTGTTTTATTTTGTTTGGGAGAGAGATGGTATGTTGGGGACAGATTCTATATTATATTAGAACTTAAAGTTTGGCATGCTTGTGGGACACCAGGTAGAGATTTGCAGAGTGAAAAAATAAGGGAAATAGACTTAGCACTTATATGAGTAAGAAGTGACCTGGACGCGTAGCTCAGTTGGTTAGATCCTTGTCCCAATAGGCCATGGTTGTGGGTTTGATCCCTGGTCAGGGCACATACAAGAATCAACCATTGAATGCATAGATAAGTGGAACAATAAATGAGTCTCTCTCTCTCTCAATCTCAATTTCATCAATTTAAAAAAAAAACAACTTTTTTTTAAAAAAGATATGGCCTGGACCAGAGCTAGAGGTTTTGACTCATCAGTGTGTCAAGGGAATCATTCTCATCATGAGCATGAATAAAACCATTTTTGTAGGTATAGGTTACTTGAAGGTTTATTTTTTAAGTGCTAGGTTATGTGATCTAGCTTTTTATTTTGTGTTTTTTTCCCTTGAGGGCATTTTAAAACAGCAACTAGTCTGCTCCCTTAGGGCAAAATCCTTTCCAATCCAACTTTATGCCCATAAAGACTTTGCACACTATATGGACTCAATAAATATTTATCCATTGTTCCACTGTGTCAATGTTAGATTTCGAGACACATCAATAATTTCCCTAGGGTTAATAAAAGTAATTGTAAACAGTTGGACAGCCTGATGTACCACAGGCTGGCTAACTATAGCAATAATAGCTACCACATTTGCTAAAATAACAGCTAAGCTGCTATACACAATTTTGGATTAAAGACTCAGTAAAGAATAATATTCTTTTCAGCCATATACTGACCCACTCATTATTCCCCGACAGGCATTGAATATTTCTGCTCCCACGTTTCTGACAACTCCATTTATCACACCTGGAAAGACCTATCACTCCTCTTCCCCGATGTCCACACTCTTCCTTTTGTTAACCTCTCTCAAGTGCCATTTGTGAAGGGCTTCCTAAGCACTCTGGCCTCAGGTTATCATTCCCACCCAGCACACATAACCCTGTTTCCTCAGTTTTATCTGTCTAACCCACCTTCCCAGCCAGAATGAAGAGGAATCTTTTAAATTGGTAAAAGATTCCTTGCCGAGCCCAATATGGTAAAATAATAGGCACCCCACAACTCATTGTTGCTGGTGATGATGGAAGCTTAGGCAACAAATAAGTCATAGAACCATGGACTGTTAGAGTTGAAAGGAAACTGGGAATTCTGTGATCTCAGCCTAACCTCTAGCAGGCATTGGGCTCTTGTCCTCAAATTAACTACATAAGCTAATTGGAGGTTCCTAACTAGGAGTCCCTGGACAGCTGCTAAAATGAGGTCCTCTGGAGGTGAAGAAGGTCAGGAAAACTAGTCCAACCAAACTTTCTTATTTTTAAAGTGAAGAAACAGAGTTACAAAGAGCCAAAATTACTTTTCCAAGGCCGTACAACTGATATAGTGCAGTAGAGTCTAGAAACTCGGCTTGCTGACCCTTACCCTGAAGGTTTCTGCATAGTGTCAAAATATTTGGAGGCTGATACCTTAGTTACATTACCAATATAAAAGACATACACACTTAACAATTTTCCCTTACTGCTTTCAATAATAACATTTTTAGTTCAAAATCTATTGAATAATTGAACTAGACAGTGACTGGATAAAAATTGTCCTTTAGGTTAACCAAAATAACTTTACACTTAAAAGTGTTCTTTATGGTTATTACCACTGAAGCTCAATTCCAAACGGAGTAAAGTAGGAGAAAGATTCCAGAATGAAGCTGCCTCCACTATTCTAGCCTTGCTCCCAACTCCCACAAGGGCAAGGATGCTATGCGTGACTAAGTCCCCTAAAATACTTTTATAATATAGGTATGGCTTCTTTGATGTTGTAAAATTAAAATGCTTCATTTTGTTTTGAACATCCTAGATAGAATTCAATCGTCTTAAAAATAAGAAGCTTTAAAATGGGGTAAGCTAGAACACAGTCAAAAAGAGAGTTTACCATGTAAATGAGCACAGATAGCTTCCATTGCATCCTCTTAAAGCTCTGGAATGGGAATAATCAATACCAAAATTAAAACCATTTCTTTCCTATATGTGCTTATTAAGAATTTGGGGGTACTACCTCAATAAGAAAAAATACCATTTACTAGAGGAATTAGCTTTCTTGCTCTTTCCCTCCCCCCATCTTTTAAACTAGCAATAAACAAAAAGAAATGTGAATTTTACTTTCAGACAATTTATTCAGTCTTGCTATTGCTATATCTCCAGAGACTAGATTTACATTTTGGAAAAAAAATACTGTGCTGCACAAATGTGCATACCCTACTCAGCCAACATATCATCAATACTGTGTAATGACATGTGGGAATATTAAACTTTGCCTTCACTGGCAACCCAATTGGCATATTTAATTTACATTGCAGATGTTTTATACTGATGTGTTTTGGAAATATTTGAAGTATTCTTAAGACAGTATTCTGAGGTTTCTGCAGTGGTCCACTTTCATCCTTTGAAGTTCTTTAGACAATAGGATACATACATAGATTTCCCCAAATATGCCTTGTTGGGGGGATAGAAAGAAAGAAAAGTTCAAGTTGGCATTATCCAAAGCTTCCCTGAGGGGTCTGTACCTAATTCCTTTTTGGCACTGTTGCTTTGGCAGTCCGTGAGCTTTACGATACCCATCTGATAAAACCGTTCCTGTTCCCAGACTGCGTCGTGCAATCTAAATCGTTTTAATGCCTGGTATTTATGAAACACTCATATTTATAAAGTACAGATATAAAATTTTAATTTTACTTCTGAGCACATCGTATTTTGGCTGCGCATTATCCAGAGGGCGATGCCCCATGATAGCAATTACTGCCTGAATGTGCGGAGATGGCTGGTGAACCCAGGCACGATGGTGAGCGCTTCCACGGGGCTCCCACTGAACAGTGTTCTTTCATTCCAGACCTCTGGCACTTCGCACGGAGCTTGCTCCTGTTTACGCCACTGGCTTCTCAACTTGGGCACAGTCCGGCTTTTGTTTAAAAGGAGCTGCCTAACCCAGCTGCTGCCAGTGTTTGCCAGGGGTCCACTACTGTGCCGCGTGTTAACATGTGGACTTGGGAACATTTTTAAAGCAGAGTTTGCATCTCTCCTATTTCATCTCCTTCTTCTATTATGGAGACAGCAATACTTTCTGATCAGGCTGCAGTGAGGATTAAATAAGAGGAAGTGAACAGAACATTTTCCACAGTGTCAGACCCCCATTAGGGTGTGCAATTAACATTCTCTGAACTCACTTGGATTAGCAAGTGTTAAAATGCACTCTGAAGTATGCCACAAGTTTTTTTCCCCCCACTATTAAGCAAATCAGTTTTTAAATAGTTTGAAGGGTATGAGACAATAAATAAAATATATGGTATCATATTTGGTCAAGTCAGGGAAAAATATGTAGATATAGTGTGTATACTTCAAGAAACCCAAAATGCTGGAAATTATTGAAGAAATGAAATGATTTGGCAGAGCTGCTTCTAACATTGAGGAAAAAATATTCATCTCATAGAGGCATCATTCCAGAGTGACTATCCCATTTATCTGCCCCTGAGTTTGCCATCTGTGGGGGCCCTGTCTAGAGTGCGCTGGATGTTCAAGGCCACTCTGAGCATGGGAATGCCAATCAGGATGTTCAAGACTAAGTTGGTATACACAGGTGCCAAAGGAAAGACACAGCTATGTACACTGCACAAGAGTACCCTTCTATAACCCAAAATAGTGGGGTCACTATTTGGAAAGAAGCCTCTTTTGTCTAAGTTAGTATTCAAGTATGTTACTGACCAGCAGTTAGCTAGCTTGGCTTGGAGGCAGCTGCTTCGTGTGGCTGTAGCTCTAAGGATGGCTCCTGTATAGCTCCTATATTGGAGGCTACTGCTACTTTGTAGGAAAGATGTATTGTTACCTAGCCAGTATATGGCTACTGTATGGGACTTTGCTTTGAAGAACTGTTTGGTCTAAAGGCTCCTTGTTAGCAATGGCTACTTGGGCTACAATAAAGACTCTCTTATAAATCCACAACTTCTCATGTCTTCTCTATCAAATACCTGGAGTCTAAGGAGGTCTAGTCCAGTGATGGTGAACCTATGACATGCGTGTCAGAGGTGACACGTGAACTCATTTTTTTGGTTGATTTTTCTTTGTTAAATGGCATTTAAATATATAAAATAAATATCAAAAATATAAATCTTTGTTTTACTATGGTTGCAAAGATCAAAAAATTTCTATATGTGACATGGCACCAGAGTTAAGTTAGCGTTTTTCAAAATGCTGACACGCCGAGCTCAAAAGGTTCGCCATCACTGGTCTAGTCCCTGGCAGAGGGGCTCAGACCTGACAACATCCCTCTATTTTTATTACCTGTCTACTCTGTCAATGCCTACCTTGATATCCTAAAAGTCATGTCTATTAGGTAAATATCACAAAAGCTGATAAACACTAACTGCAACAGGTTTCTCCTGAATCTCCCAAGGATAAACTGAACAGATAGGTTGGCACAGCTAAAACAGGACTGTCTGCAAATCTGCTTGGCTGTCAAAAGAAAGAGAAGAATTGTACAGGAAGTGAAAGAGTCAATGAGACAAATTAAAGGAAATAAAGAATTCTAGTGGATTGAACTGACAAGCTCAAGAACAAAATGATAAAGACTTTTAATCACTTCAGAAAGTCTATAAAACTGTATTAAGTACAAGAACTAGAAGATGTTATTAATAAACCTTATCCTATTACATAAGAGACAAAATTAATTGCCAGAGCTTCAGAAACATCAGCTCTATCATATATTGTATCTGTATTGAATGTTCATACTGAAAACTAATTGGAAGTCTAATGAAGAATTTGCTTTGCTAGGAAAGAATGATCTTTTAAATTAGTCAAATGATTTCAAATATGTAAGCCTCTTAGACCCCTGTAATTGCCCTGAGAACATGCTTGGGCTAGTCTGCTATAGGGTGAAACACAGGAGAAGATGAGCCATCCCACCAGAGTCCATTCTAGATTAGACAACTAGTGAGTGAGTCCTAGCTGAGCCCAGGAAATTTGCCAGCTAAGCCCAGCAAGATCAGCAAAATTGCCCAGCCAACCCCACCGCTCAATCCCTCCGTGGATAATATCCCTTACAGTGTGGGAGCAAGGGCAAGTGGGGAGACCAGTGAGGAGGCTACTGCAATATGCTGTGCTGATGGCCCCCAAACTACTGATCAACGCTAACATCACAAAAAGAGAAACAACAAGGCAGTATGCGCCTTCTGATGTGATGCAGTAGGGAGTACACAACATCTCTTGGAGTTGTTTTTCCAAACAATAAAAACTTGCTCTAACTAAGCATCCAGATCTAACTACCAATTTACAAGAAATACAGGAGATAGAAAACATGTTAAACAATAACAGGATGCAATCAACAAAATTTAGACTATGGAAAACTCTTATGGTACAAATCACCTGGTTTCTTCAACAAACAAGGGGTAAGAAAAAAATAGAGCAGGGGTAAAAAGGCAGTCACACAAGCCAAATGTAAAAAAAAAAAAAAAAAAAAAAAAAAACCCCCAAAAAACCCAAAAAATTTTTTTAATTGTGTTTTTTAAACC
>NW_005353838.1:8550684-8553856 GCF_000412655.1 Myotis brandtii | reverse complement strand
TCAACAGGGCAGGGCGGGCGGAGGGAGCCGTTATGGTGCCCTCAGTCCTGTTCCCAGAGGCTCTGCTTCTCAGAACCCCCGGAACCGCTGCAAACCTCGGAGGGAAAGCTGCCTTCCAACTGATGCCAGACACTCCCGCTTCTCCCGTTTGGGTCCGAGTCCCCAGCGATTCGCCCGTATCTGGAGCTCAGAGTCTGAGACTCCCCCCTGACCGAAAACGACAACCGCGCTCTCAGCCACCAGCCCGCTTTGCGCGCGCACCTCCGCACCTGAGTTTTTTCCACACTGCGCCTCCTCTGAGCCTCGGTGTGCTGTTATTTTTCCTTCTAGTTGAAGAGTCTCTCCTCAGCCAGCCTTCCTGTGGTTCTGGGTGATGTCCGTTCCGTCTTTTAGTTGTATTTTTGAAGTGGTTGTTTGCGGCAGCAGTCTCCGGTGTTTACCTATGCCGCCATCTTGGTGATGTCCGTCCAGAAAACATGTTAAACAATAACAGGGGATGCAATCAACAAAATTTAGACTATGGAAAACTCTTATGGTACAAATCACCTGGTTTCTTCAACAAACAAGGGGTAAGAAAAAAATAGAGCAGGGGTAAAAAGGCAGTCACACAAGCCAAATGTAAAAAAAAAAAAAAGACCCCCACATTTATGATACAAATAGGGAAATCTTAACAATAATTGGGTACTTAATAATATTAAGAAATTTCTAAGGATTTTTAGATGAGATAATATTATAGTTAATTTTTTAAAGTTCTTATGAAAATACATAGTGAAATATTTATGGATTTAAAAAATATGATATTTGGATTTGCTCCAAAATAATTCAGTTGGGATGGGGAGAAGTGGAAGTATAAACAAAACAAGGTTGGGCATGAATTGATCATTGCTGAAGCTGGTTGATGGATACATGGGGGTTTATTATACTACGAGAGGCCTGGTGCATGAAATTCGTGCACGGGTACAGACCCTAGGCCTGGCCTGCGAACAGGGCCATCTTCCCTGGCTGCCAGCAGCCAGCCCCGCCCCCTGCTGCCACCCACCCACGGTTCCCGTTCACCATCAGGCAATGGGAGCCTGCCTGCCGGGGAAAGAGACCAAGAGGTGGTCAGTGTGCCTCATGTTGACTGGTCAAGCGATGGTTCTGGTCGTTCCACCGTTAGGGTCAATTTGCATATTACACTTTTATTATATAGGATTCTCTCTACTTTTGTGTATTTTAGAATTTTTCCATTTTAAAAAGTTTTAAAAGCATGTTGTGTCATTTACATACAACAAATGACAGGAAAAGGTTCATAAATATAGCTCTTTTTCATGATTGACAAGCCCTGCTGTTGCAAAAAGCCCTTCTCCCTTTGAAGACCCATGTTCCTCTGGGAACCTGCAATGACATTATTAATGCAAAAATCCCCCTGAGCTAAAAAGTGGCTCTAACTCAAGAATGAAATTGAAAGCATGGTGCAAAAGCATATGTACAATGCATGCCTGTAGGCTATAGTATGTATTTCAGGGTATGCTCACTGAATGACTATCCTTTTTAATTAGCCAGCTTTTAAATTATTAAAATAAAATCATGTTCCTGGCAAAAAAAAAAATAATAATCCCAACAGTACAGAAGATGGGGGAAAGGCGAAAAAGTTTTTCTCAACACCCAGTCTCTCTCCCAGAGGTGTGGAACCACATAATTAACATGCTCTTGAGTATGCTTTCAGAAATGTTCAACACATAATCATGGTGTGTGTGTGTGCATGTGTGTGCGTGTTTGTGTGTGTAAAAGTTACTTTTAGGAAATATTTGATTAAGTGCAAGAATGATCTGACTTTTGGTTAATTTTATTATAAACAATTATTAGTGAATATATAATACATCTTTATTTTGTAGCAACACTTTTATATTTGCAAAGCTGCCTATACATACGATTTATTCATAGCCCTCCTGTCACATGATTTTCCATGTCATTCTAATATAGTTATTTATATCTTTATTAGTCATTTGAAAATATAGCTGAATTTTTCACCCTAATATAAAAGAAGATACATTAAAATGAAAACAAATTAATGGTTAATTTATCATTGTTTCTTTAAAACCTTTCAAATTAAAAAATGTTTAGATAGATTTTCCTCTGGGGCTGTTATGGTGCTGTCTCACATCAATGAAGTAATACAAAACTTTAATGCATAAGAAGATTGCTATCTTTGCTTATTCTTAAGCCATCTACCTCATTTAGGAGTAAAAATGGTTATGTATAGATATATGCAAAAAGATTTTTCAAAGTATATTCAAATTGTGAGAGTAGCTCTTTTATATTAACCTTTTTTCTTATGTTGTAAGGTTTGCATCAATAAACAAAAATGTTTCAGTCTCTAAAAATTTTTAGTCTATTCATTTTCCTCACACCTAAAGATGACTCTCAAATGAACATTGACCACAACTTCTTTCCTCTTAACTTGTTTACGATATTACAATATTTATCTCAGGCATGTGTTACCCATTACCATGTTACCTTCCAATATTGCCCCAGTTGGCATGTGATCATTTTGTTTGTGCTCTTCCAGTGATTACTGGTTTTTCAAATTCCTGAAAAACGCCAGATAACTCTTACTTTGCTTACACGCAGGGCTGGCTTCAAAGGTGTGTGGCCTATGTAGTAGTCACCCAGGGCCCCACATTCAGAAGGTCCCCACACTTGGTTTAATGCTCTGCTGTCACTGTCTTGAAGTTCATAATAATTTTGTCTGTGACCTTGTGTTTTGTAAGTGAATTCCAAAGGGACAATGGCATGAGCAGATATTCGTGTGCCCGTTGCTCCTTGCCACCCCATTTGCACAGGACATTCCTGATGCTGCAGGAGCACAGAATTCCAGTGGACCCGGCATGGCAGTTCAGCAGGACTCAAAGCAAGTAAAGGTCAGCATTTCCAGGAGTGAAATAAAACATAGTCAAGTTAGTTTTTGCAGCATTTCCAGTGTCCTGGTAAGAACAAAATACATATGCATGGTATGAGCTACAAAATACAAATTGTGTAATTTTGGTGATTCCTCATACAAGTTAAATGTTCTCATATTTGCATTTAAAACTGGCATTCCACAATAAAAAAAAATGAATGATAAAAATCATGCCAGTAATTTAGGATTTTTAATTTTTCTTTACTGAGGTAAGCATTAAATAACAACAAC
>NW_005353838.1:8520674-8549540 GCF_000412655.1 Myotis brandtii | reverse complement strand
AAACGTCCCTCACGGGTGACAGGCTGCTGTTCCACTTCCAGAGTGCATTTACCCACCAGTCTCCGAGGTCTTTGTTCTCAACATGCACTCACTCGTCCTCATTCTCAACACCACAGAAGGAGTAATAACTTGTGAAGTGCTTCTAAGTCCAGGCTCTTGAGAGTTGTGCTTGTAGCTCTATAAAAAGAAATGTTCCTGAAAATGATTTACATATATTTAAATTATTTTATACTGGAAGGTAGAAATCCTTTGGGACTTGTTTCATGAAATGCTTGTGGATTTTTTTTTACCCCAACAGTTCCCAGTTACATCATATTTATTAATTTCCCAACATCTATTTTTCCCTTTTTCCTTGCAATAATACTCCTAATTTTTGGCTTGGTACATGAGCACCTGGTATAAAGAGATTTTCCAGGCCCTGACAAGGTAGTTTAGTTGGTTAGAGTGCCATCCCAAAACACCAAGGTTGCAGGTTAGCTTTCTGGTCAGGGCACATACGAGAATCAACCAATTAATGCATAAATAAGTGCAACAACAAACCGATGTTTCTCTTTCTCTTTCCTTCTCTCTCTAAAATCAATCAATTAAAAAAAATTTAAGACATTTTTCAGCTTCCCAGAAGTTAGGTATGGCCATATGACCAAGTTTTATCTAATGTGATATAAGCAAGGTATATGAATCTAATATCCATCTATCCTGTTGACAAATGTGACAGCTGGAGTTTCAACAACTACTTTGGACCATGAGATAGAATATTAAAGACAGTAAAACAAAAAGACGGGAGGAGCCTGAATCCTTAATGACTTCAAAGACTGTCTCCTTCTAGCCTTTTCCATAGAGAGAAATAAAGTTCCATCTTGTTAAAGCCTCTATTACTTTGGGTTTCTGTTATTTGCTGCTAGATCTAATCTTAACTGATACATTTTCTTATCGATTCCTGGCTCATTCTGCCTTAGGTGAATTTAGTCTTAATACTGCATTTCCTACCTTGAAAATTATTGTTCCTCCTGCTAAAGATTCCTTAAGGAAAGTTGTGCTTTTCACAGTTCCAGTTAATTCATTCCTAGTTACAAAATAGATTTAAGCACCTAACAGCTGTAAATATTAAAGTAATAGAGAAAATATAAATTACTAGAGGACCAGTGCACAAAATCCATATACAGGTAGGGTCCCTAGGACTGGCTAGCAATCAGGGCCAATCAGGTTCCCCACCTCCTGGCTTCCCAGCCTCCTCCTTCCCTCAGCACCCCGCTGCCGCTGCTGGTCGCCCACCATGTTCCGTGCCACCCCCTGGTGCAGGAGACAGCCAATTAATGATTCTCTCTCATCACCTATTTTTCTATCTCTCTCTCCCTCTCTGAAATCAATACAATATATATATATTTTTTAAAAAGTTTGCTCGTCAACTGACCTTAAAATAAGGAAATTATTCTAGAGTATCCAGTAGGCACAAGAGTCTTTAAAAGTGAAAACAGCGCTGGCTGAGTGGCTCAGTTAGGTGGAGTATCGTCCATGCACCAAAAAGGTCGTAGGTTCCATTCCCAGTCAGGGCATATACCAAGGTTTCGGGTTTGATCCCCAGTCAGGGTGCATATGAGAGACAACCGATCCATATTTCTCTCTTCTCTCTCTCTCTCTCTCTCTCTCAATATTCCTCTTCTCTCTCTCTCTCTCTCTCTCTCTCTCTTCCCCTCTCTTTCTCTCTTCCCCTCTCTCTAAAAGTCAATAAAAATATATCCTTGGGTGAGTATTTTTTAACAAAAAGTGAAAACAGAAAGCAAAAGACTCAGTGTTAGTGATGTGATGTGAGAAAGACTGGCCTGGTTACTGCTGGCTTTTGAAGATCATGAGTCAAGGAAGCTGGAAACGACTTCTCCCCTAAGGCCTTTGGTTTGTAAGTACCAACACCTTGCTTTTTGGCCAGTGAGACCTGCATTAGACATCTGACCTCCAGAACTATAAGATAATACATTTGAGTTGTTTTAAACCACTGTTTGTGATTATTTTGCTAGGGCAGTTGCAGAAAACTAACACCAGTCACAAGCAAAACAAATTGCTAAAGTACAGCTTTTTCAGTCTCACTTAGATTGAATGGTTGTTTTACTAGGAGGGGTTGCACAGGAATATAAGAACGTTTTGGACCTGGCATATAGGACTACTGTGGCACAGTCTAAGCCTGCCTTTGCAGTCATTAGAAGTGGTCACAGAAACAGGAGTCTTAAATTTCTCATTGACTGTTCACACTGAGTTGTGTTAGTAACTTGCATCCACTGCAGACATTTATGTCAGTTGGTGAAGAAACTGGAAAATATAGGCCTGTTTATTTCAATGGAAAAATAAACATGCTTAACTTCTGCTGATACTCTGAGAGCATAAAGCCTGTTCTCAGCTTTAAGTCTGAGAGTTCAGAGACATTTTGGGCAAGGCCAGAAAAAAAAAAGAAAAAAAGTCCTTTAATGTCCATGTAGATCAGAAGGGCCTGGCTTTTTAAAGCTTGTTCTTCATGGAGTAAGTTAGATGAAATCCCATTAATCTATTCTAGAAAGCTAAAGAGCAAAGTCCATCCTCCAGGGATGGGAATACATGATTCCAAAGAGGTTAGCCATTGAAAGCTAAGGCGGTGCTGTGGAGGACTGGTAAGCATAAAGAGATGGACTCCTCTTACTTGAAAATTCTGGGGGATGTTCTTCCCTTTCCCACTTCCTTTAAGTGCCTGTGAATGGAGCCTGACAGATGAACGTGGATGTTAAGAGGTAGATGCTTCCGATGATGCACTTGCTGAGCTTCCATTAACACTTCAGGGAATTATGTGCAACTATCAGTGGGAGAATATATCCCTAATACTCTATTTAAATTTTTTTCAATTAACAATTATGTTTAGTCAATCCCCAGCAGGATATGTTAGTGAGATTGCTGGCTCCCTGATGCAAGATTCTTTGCAGTTAGCGGAGCTAATGCTGATGACCTGCTTTCACTCGACAACGCACTGTTAGATGTATCCAGTGTCTACCTAAATGCATTTGTGAATTAAATCTTGTCTGGGAAGGCTTGCTCATTCAACCTAGAGATTAGAAATTATATTGACCCAAGGAGCAAGACTTGCTATATTTAGTCTGGGATCAGTGCCAAACATGCACAGCCAGACCAAGGAATTAGGCGGCCCGGACATCATTTTTATTCCAATGACTTATAAAGCATCTAAGGTTAACAATTATGCCCCATCATTTGAACAGTACAATTCCCAGGTTTCAAATTATTTAAAATTTTTTTGTGGGGAACCTCATTTTCACATCAATGATATTCAGTGCTGAAAGGGAAAGGAAGGGACTAAAAGGGGATAGAATCAGCTTTTAGCAAGGACCAACTGATACTTTTATTCTCATTTTGTAATGGGGAAACCAGTCCACAGAGAGGCTAATTAAGTGAATTACAGAAAAGTACAGTTGCATCGGTAGCAGGATTAGTACCCTAGCCCAAACCTGACTCCAGAAACCATGCTCTTATCTTGTTACTATTCATCCATCTTTGTGGGAGAGAAAAGGGGTGTATATGTTCCATTTCAGTTGGAGAAGTGAGACCATTATAATAATGAAATGAGTTCAGACTCTCCCAAGAAAACCTGAATAATAGCTTCTGACTCGAGCTTCCATCCCCTTTTAGACAATCATTTTCCTCCTCTCTGTCTTTCCTTCCTAATAAAAGCACGAATGAAATTAAACATTAAAACTCCTAAAGGAAAAAATTCTCCAGGAGGGCACAGATGGTCATTTATCTTGGTATCTCCAGTGCCTTGTGCATTACCTGGCTCAGATTAGGTGCTTGTCACTGATTTGTCATAGGTACTAAAAAATGAATTAAGATTGTTTTATTTATAGTGCTTATTGAAGCTGCTGTTTCACTTTCAAAGGTAGGCAAGTATTTTGTTATTATTTTAATCCAGCTGTTTTGAATATGTTAAATATTCCAAATTTCTGAAATGTGTTACTAGAGACTGATTCTGGACATGGATCTATTTTTCTCTCTTACTGTACACAGACACACATATACATGTATATTTAGTGTTATATTGTTATCATGCTTCTAAAAATGATTTGAAACAGTTTATATTTGGAGCTGTATGCACTCTGAGATCCCCAGTAGCAGTCTTGGGAAGGGCCTTTTAACTTTTCATTAATTAGAAATAAGATCGCTAACAATGGGGGCATTCATAGGTCTCTCTAAAATGTAGGCAACTCTTGGACAGGATTTATAAATTGTCCAACTGTAATGTAAAATAGTTACAGAAGCTCGGGTACATATGGATGGTGTTACCATTAACAAGAAATTAAGAAAAAAACAGTAGTTCATATGTAAAATCTGGCTACATTTGAAGCAGTGGTTATAACTATTGTCTATACAAACCCAGAGGCAGTCAAAATTTTCCAAAAGTAATATGTAATGATGCTCCGAGAATTCTTCTCAAGATGTACACCTACTATTTCCCACATTCGACTTTTCTTTAGAAGAAAGTGTAGCATTGTAAATGTCTTTCTAGCAAAAAATCAAACAAATTTTAGAAATTTTTTTATATAGCATTTCATGAAATACCTTGTTTCCAAGTGAAAAATATCCTAAAGACTTGTAATTAAATATAAGTTTTGCTACATTTCTAGAACTTTATTTATATTAAAAGTGGGATATTTTCTATGAAAGACCTTAGTTCATATCCTAAAGAATAAGGATTTTTTTTTCATAATATCACCTTTGGAGGATGAATTGGTATAATGAAAATGTCAATACACGTAGGTCATACATGAGGTGTGTTTGGATTGATTATGTGTTCTAATAGCCTGAAATCTAAATGAAGAGCTTTTTTAATAGGAAGGTAATAAGACTATAGAGATCCTTGTATGGCATAAAAATACATGGGGAGGTGTGTTGTAATGTGAATAAGACTAATTGATCATCTTATTGGAGAAACACTTATCTCAAGATGAAAAATGGCCACATTGTTATTTGACATTTGGCTTGTCGATGGCTTGACCAGAAGAAACCTTAGTCAAACACTCCAGAGACACAAGCAGTTCAAGAGAGCAGTTGCTTGCCAAAGGTCACTGATAGAATAATAAGGTTTTTCTTTACAATCTTAAGAAAGTCATCTGATGCTACTTACATCCCAGTGGGGGGGAGGGGTAAAATTAGGGACAAAATTCACACTTTTATTAAAAATAATACCATTCATGTAACAACCAATATGACAGGACAAACTCCAAAATCTTTCCATAATAGAATCCCTAAATGGCATACCTAGGCATATAACCTATACTTTGCTCATTTAATGTACATCAAAAGTAAAGCCTTTACTATCATCAACAAATCAACAAACGACAAGTGCTGGAGAGGATATGGAGAAAAAGGAACACTCGTGCATCCCTAAATGGCATACCTAGGCATATAACCTATACTTTGCTCATTTAATGTACATCAAAAGTAAAGCCTTTAATTCTTTTTGAGAAAACATTAGCTAAGAAAATATCCAAGTTGAATCACTAGTTTTCTAGCTTGAAAATCATTCAAATGAATAGAATTCTCAAGATAAATTTTTGCCCTAGCTGGTTTGGCTCAGTGGATAGAGCGTCAGCCTGGGGACTGAAGGGTCCCAGGTTCGATTCCAGTCAAGGGCACATGCCTGGGTTGTGGGCTCGATCCCCAGAAGGGGGCGTGGAGGAGGCAGCCAATCAATGGTTGTCTCTCATCATTGATGTTTCTATCTCTCCCTTCCTCTCTGAAATCAATAAAAATATATATTTTTTAAAAAGGTAAGTTTAGACTCCATATTTGTTTTTAGATTTCCATAATAAAAATAGACTTTAGGTAGGCTTAAAAGTATTTTTAAAAGAAACAAAGAAAAAGATACAAAGGGCCTCTCTTCTCTACTATGGAGTTAAGCTTTTCAGATAAAGGGTGGATGGATGTTCTTAGCCATTCTAAGCACCTTTGCTAATTTCAGCATTTGCTATCCCCTGAAGCTGCTCACATTAAGAACTTTACTTTTTTAAATTGTCTGAGATTTTAATACCAATTAGCAAATACGACATGATTGAGTTATTTAACAAGGTGTTGGTAACAATGCTAAGACTACTGGTGGACATGGGGTTCTTCCAAGCCTTGGACTTCTCACTCTTCACCAAGGAAAAGATTTCACAAAATCTTTCACAAAACTGCAACTTTTAACCCATGTAGTGCCATACCAAGGAGATACAGAGGCTAGAATCATATCTAGGGGAGTTAAAATTTCTCCACTACCTCCCACTCCAGAATCTTTGCACAGTGGATTTCATGTTAAAATATGCAGTATGGGCAGAATTAAAAGCAAAAAGAAGTCAAAACAATGAAATGTGAAGCTTGAACTGCATTCAGGGGAAAGGCGAAAGCTTGAACTGCATTCAGTTACCCTGACCTCCTCCCACACAGCAAATACACACTCCTTCCTTGCCTATCTTGTTCACTCTAGCAAAAAAGGTTCTCCAAGCAACATTGCTCCAATTCATGCTGCATCTGTGGACTGTTCTGAAAGTTATCTGCCAGTGCTTGTGAGTACCTAAATTGACCACCAAACTTTTTTCTGCCCACAGCGATGTGAAATAAATGTTGCGTTCTCTTAGAACAGCCTTATCTTCTTTATAATGGAATTATTTATTAGTAGGCTCTAACAAGCAGTGCAGTTTGAATCAAAGGTTGAACTAATAACCAAATCACTGCGAGATTCAAATTCTCACTAGCATTTTCTTCATCCATATGCGTAGGTTATTCCCATATAGCTTGAAGAGCATGGAAGAAGCTCAAAAACATCTCACTTGTCTTCTTCAATCAGGAATCCACGCTTTTAAGTCCCAGCAGAAAATGTATGGACATCTGAAATGCCCTTTCTTACATAGCTACCTGTTCCATGAATTCAGTAAAATTAGTTTTTTGCCAACATTGTTTCTACAAGATTCTCTGCAGATCAAGATATTATTTGCAGCCAGAGATTGTCAAAACCTCATAGCTTCTTATAGCCCATATATGGGAGATAGCTACAGGATCCTCTGCCACTCCAGAAAGAGTCCGGGCAGCCAGCAATGTTTGGGAAGCTGAAATATAACTTGAAATCAAAGTGTCCTGAAGTACCAAACTCAATTGCTGATCTATAGAAAGACTGTAGCATCCAATCCTCTGAGTTTAAAGATGAGTTGCATCCCAACAGAACCATTCAAGTGCTTGAACAGTTTTATCATTGTCCCCTCTGAATCGTAAGCCTTAAGCTAAAAATGGCAAACCAGAGCTCCCACAAGGCACCCAAGAGTCCGGGCAGCCAGCAATGTTTGGGAAGCTGAAATATAACTTGAAATAAGTGTCCTGAAGTACCAAGCTCAGTTGCTGATCTATAGAAAGATTGTAGCATCCAATCCTCTATCTGAGTTTGAAGATGAGTTACATCCCAACAGAACCATTCAAGTGCTTGAACAGTTTTATCATTGTCCCCTCTGAATCGTAAGCCTTAAGCTAAAAATGGCAAACCAGAGCTCCCAGAAGGCACCCTGTCCACCAGCATGACCTTTGTCACTGACTTCTGCTTCTGACTACTCTTTAGAAAGAAGTCCATGCATATAATTCCAAAGAGCTCTCTCTCTCTCTTTTGTTTCCTACTTTCTAAGGTTTATAATAGTCACATTACTTAATAATTGAGTCTTCAATAATGGATATCTTATTAGAAATAAAGACATGTTTAAATTTGTCTCAGATCTTCATGCAGCTGAATCAGGTGAAAATCCTGAACCTATGGTGTCCTAGCTGTGTGACCTGAAAAAATTATTTTACCTCTCCCAGCCTATTTTTTGTTCATTTGTAAATGGAGCTAATAATACATGCCTCACGGGATATACTATTAGGATTAAAGAACATATAGAGTAACTAGAATGTCAGAGGCAGTAACTTTTAAACAAACATCTAAATGTATTTACATAAAAACTTGTAAATAGATGTTTTTTTCTTCTTTGTTAATCCTCACCTGAGGATATTTTTTCCATTGATTTTCAGAGAGTGGAAGGGAGGAAGGAAGAGGAAGAGAGAGGGAAACATTGATGTGAGAGAGACACATCAACTGGTTGCCTCCTGCACTCACCCCATCTGGGGGTTAGGGGGAGGCAGGGAGGGAACCCACAACCCAGGCAGGTGCCCTTGACCAAAATCAAACCCTTCACCCTTTGATGTGTGGGTCAACGCTCCAACCACTGAGCTACACCAGCCAGGGTGTTTTTCTTTTGTCAGTCAAGTCTTTTAGTGTTAAATTATCTCTTTTTTACCATTTCAAAAAAAGAACTGATCAAGCTTGTTTAAAATGTTCATATTAAGGATTGACTTAAAACATTCATATACATACAATATTTCATCCTGCTTCTCCTGTTTAGTTAGCTTTGTATTTTAAAGAAACATTTCACATAATTACATAGTCTTTATAATATCTATGTGTGCACATGAAATTTCCATGGAGTGATGCATAATTATTTAGTTTTATTATTGGATATATCATTGTTTCCAGTTCTTCATATTATCATCAATAATGTTGTGTAGGAGAGAAAACTTTGTGCCCAAGAGCTTTTTCTAATTTGTTAATTGTTAGTTTCTTAAGCTATAGTTCTAAAGATGGTATTGGTGGGTCAAAGAATGTGAACACATTTTTATGATTTTGATCTGTTTTACTGATTTTAAGTAGAAGAGGAAAGTTACTGTAAGGTCCGGTTATCAGAAGTCAAAATATGGAGATTTGGACAGTGGAAAAGAGAATCTTTTAGGAAGAAAAAAAATGCCTTAGAAAATAAACAGAAGCAAGTAAGAGCTTTATAAGACTAAAAGATTAGCTTCTTATTAAGAAGTACAAGTAGAGGTGTTTGGGGCAATAGTGGGAAATCAGGCAGGATGAGTTAAGTAGATTTTTTTAAAGGTGGCTCTTAAAAGTGAGATAACATAGTTTAAGCTTGCTGTGGTTTTCCTAGAGCCTAGGCCAGTAGCACAATTTGGGGGTTGGGGAGAGTAGCAGGGGAGATGGTTTATGAAGAATCACTGGTGACAGGATTGAGGCTGAATTAGATGGAAAAGACACTGGAGTCATGGGAAATAGCTATAATCAATCGAAAGTGAATCCAAACACCTGAAGAGAAAAATGAATAAAGAGATTTAGAAAGAGGGTAGTGTAGAAAAAGGAAGAAAATTGTATTTCCCAAGAGTTTTCACCTGATAGCCTGGAAGTGAAGAGAACTGGATGTCACTAAAGTGACAGCAGTCAGGTCACTGGGAAGAGGATATTGATTGCAAGTTGAGAGTAAGATGGATATTCAGGTGGAAAGGCCAAGTATAGGCAATTGGGAGCCCTTACATTCTTTAGGACTTTAGTGGATTAAGTTGGATACATATAAAACAAAGAGTTCAGCCAGCAGGAATGGCTAAGTGGTTGAAGGTCGACCCATGAACCAAGAGATCACCGGTTCAATTCCTGGTCAGTACACATCCCTAGGTTGCAGGCTTAATCCCCAGTAGGGGACGTGCAGGAGGCAGCTGATACATGTTTCTCTCTCATCCATGCTTCTATCTCTCTATCCCTCTCTACTCCCCTCTCTCTAAAATCAATTTTAAAAACACATTTAAAATACACAGTGGAGACCCTGAAACTCAGAAAATCTTCTCTGAAGAGCAGTATGAATAGCTTTCAAGAAATGACACAATAGTGAAAATTTGGCAGGCCTCACACCTGCAAAAACTTACAGATGAGCTCCAATGTCCACACCAAACAGTCAGAATTCCAGATTCATCTTTTAACTACAGAAAATTCCACATGAAGAATCTAATAATCCCCTGGGTCATCCAGAACCACTGAACACATACCCTATATTCTAAATATAACTTTGCATTTTTCCTTAGAGAAACATTAATCACATGTGTGGGCCATATGTTATAGTCTAATATCTCCCCAATCAGCAAGGAATTTCCTCAGATTTTTCATAGGATCCCCGAGGAACCAGAAATAGACAGCAGGAGGATCCAGTTTGAAGTAATCATCTTAGATTGAATTAAATATAATCATATATGTAATGGTACCAGAATCTGATAGATAAATTGGGATGTATTAAGTGTCCCTGAACTTGTGGGTTTTATCTTTATTTTTTTACCCTCACCCAAGGATATATTCATTGATTTTAGAGAGAGGGGGAAAGAGAGACAGACAGACAGAGAGACAGACAGACAGACAGAGAGAAACGTTGATGTGAGAGAGTAACATCAATTGACCATCTCCAGTCTGCACTTCACCAGGGATCAAACCTGCAACCTTTTGGTGTATGGGATGATGCTCCAACCAACTAAGCCACCTGACCAGGGCTTATCTATTTTCAATTATTTCTTTTAAACTTATGGGGAAAATCTCTCATCAGAATATTTTATAATTCAAGAATCATAAATAAGATGGTTGGTGTAAGGCCATAGTTACCTCAAAAATACTCTATTTTCACAATGGAATACTATGCGCTGTAACAAAGGAATTCTTACCCTTTAAGACAGCATGGATGGACCTGGAGATTATTATGCTAAATGAAATAAGCCAGACAGAGAAAGACAAATATCACATGATCTCTCGTATATGTGGAATCTAATGAACAAAATAGGTCCAGAGGCATGGATGCGTAGAACAGACTGACATACCTCAGAGGGGGGTGGATGGGAAGAGATTAACCAAAGAACATATATGCATATATGTATAGCCCATGGACACAGACAATAATGTGGTGAAGGCCTGGGAAGGAGTGGGGTCTGGGTGGAAGCAGGCAAAGTGGGGGTCGGGGTGGGGGAAGTGAGGGACATCTTTAATACTCTCAACAATAAACTTTTTAAAAACAACAACACTTTATCTTCAAGGTGAGTAGGAAATGCACCAAAATAACTCATAGAGAGTGGGACCACTTGTGGCTCAAAGGTCCCCCAGCGCAATCTATCTGCTGAGCATTCCCTCTGCCTGCAGAGGAGGAAAGCTTTGGAAATTGCAGTTGTTGAGTCCCTCTAAAGCCCTGCATCAGAATCAAACCAGGAGCATGCAGGGCACATCCATCTCCCAAGAGTTCTGAGCCACAAGTTTTTAGCCCCGGATCTCCAAGGCCTTCTGAGCGCAGAAAATGCCCTGGCCCAGGGCCTCCTTCTGTCTCAAGGTCAGCGGAGCTGGAGTGAAGGGAGATGGAAGGGAGAGGGGTGAGGGAGCATACAAGGAAGCACTTTCTTGCCCGTTACCAGAGGTTGTTTTGATTCTTTTAAATTGATAGTTCACAGAATTAAATATTTTTTCTTTTCTGTAACTCCAGTAAATATGTTCATTGCAATTAAATAAGATTTTGCAGTCCATTGCCTTATAATGGATGTAGCCTTTGGGTATTTTTGAAAACTAAAAGAAAAAAGAGCAAGTAAATATGTTGATTAATGCATCTATGAGGATCTTCATACTATCTTTTAAACAGACTAATGAACATTTTGAAGCAAAATAATAACATGAAAATAAGTATACTGTCTTTGTAATGATAAACCTGCTTTTCGAAACAACCACCAATGAGTCAAACCCATTCCAAAGCTGAAGACAGTGAGACAGGAAGAGACCAACTCGCTGTCACACACAAGTTGGTAGGAGCAGCAGCTGCTATCAAAAACTGCTGGCTCAGCCAGGTGACAGGGATTACCAGGATATTTGTCAAAACTGTCAAAGTTGTAGCCAATTTGCTTTAAAAAGGAATGGCTTTATTTCTTTTTACCAGTCTGTACCTTCCTCCAAAGGCGTGCCTTCCTGATTCCGGCTGCTTTTCAAGCCCTCTGTTAGGGCAGGGAAAGGCAGGCGAAGCTTGCTTTCGTGTCTTCCTGCCTCCCGACTCAGGGCCAGTTTAAGGCCTTCCTTCAGATCCCACCCACCTCCATGTTTCTCCTATTTCTGGGTTAACGCACAACTAGAATTGGAGCTGAAGAGGGGTATGGCAGCCAGCCTCTGAGATCCTCACTTCCTGGTCTTCAGTGTCCCACACTATGTGAGAAATGGCTGAGTTCAAATTTCAAATGATGGACTAGGAAACAGAAGCATGGCGAAAATGAGACTTAATAACACTCTCTAGAGAGCTATTTATTTAGACCCTCCTCCAGTTCCTCATTGGCTGAGTACTATTTCATCACCTATTTCCTAATAGGTCACCTAGGTCTTATTGTCTCCCATTGGGTTATTTTTTAAAATGGGCTGGGGTCTTCTCTAGTCGCCTCCGGAATCTTCCTAGGACATGAACTGTACAGCTCTCATCCTCTCTCCCCACGCTCACAGCCTGTTTGCTCTGGGGAAATTCAGCAGCAGCCTCCTGGCCACATGCTGTTTCTTTTCTATGAAGATAAATCAGAGGCGTATTTCTTACAACTGAATCATAGAACATTCTGTCGTGATAGTGTGCCATTTCAGAGGTTAGATCAGAAAGGCATTGTGGCTTCCACCTTGCTTTTGTTGTTTTTTATTTCTTGTTTTGGAGGACTCAGTAGCTATGTCGTGAGGGCATTCAACCAGCTGCATAGAGAAGGCCACATGGAGATGACTGAGCCATGTGAGTGAGCCACCTTCGAAGTGACCACCTTGGGAGTGACTCTCCAGACCCAGTCAAGCCATCGGATTGCTGCAGCCTGGTGACATCTGGCTCAGAGATCCTGAGCCAGAACTACCCAGCCCAAGCCACTCCAGAATTCCAGACCCACAGAAACTGTGAAGTTTAATAAGTGATTATTGTTGTTTTGAGCCACTAAGTCTGGGGGTGATTTGTTACATTGCAATGGGTAACTAATGCAGGAAGTTAATATATAACCCCTCCTGAGGGGCATTTATACTTTAACCAGAGTCTTTTACTAAAGGAAAAAAAAATGGTGAAATGACAGCCCCTCCATCACCAGGCAGCCCCTCCCCTGCTCTGCCTTCCCAGTGAGCCTGTCCTTCTTTCTCTTGTGGGAAAATAAAAGGTAGGGATTTGGGTATCAGGTTACATTTTCCCCCTCAGGCCTGGGCAGAGAGATTCTTGATTGTAACCTAGTGTTCTCCCCTCATCCTGGTTTCAAGAAAACCAGAGAGCTAATGGGCATATAACGAATCTGATTATTGTAGCTCCAACCCTGGCTCTACATTGAGCCCTCAGTGAAGTATCTCTGGGCCTCAGTTGTTTAATAGTAAAAGGAGGGATAGCTAACATAGGGTTAGTGCTTACTATATACCAAAAACCATCCTTAAATACTTTTATGTTTTATTTAATCCTTACGACAATCTTAAAAGGTAATACCATTTTGCTCATTTCCCTGTAAGGAAACTGAAACACAAAAGAGGTCAAATGACTTGCCCAAGATCAAACAGTAAGTACTGGAATCAGAATTTGAATCCAGGTCCTATGATCTCCAAGCCCATGTTCTGAGCCCAAACAGTTAGGATTCTGTGCTGTGAGAAGCTGCTCCTAAACCACCACCCACCTTTAGCCAGGTGTGCTGGGGCCATAGAGCCATCTTAGGTCTCACCTGTCCTGGCCACAAGTCTCACCTCCTCCTCCATCAGCTCGCTGCTCTCTTGAAGTTTCTATTTTCACATTGACTCGAACTCATTAGGATCTATACAAAATAATTCCTGGTTAAAATGTAAACATGTTATCTGGGAAATGCACAACAACCTTTTGTCATCAACCCTGGCCTAGTAGCAAACAACAGGGCCCAAAAGGAGTAGGAAACAGGGCAGATACATTTGAATCTGGCTGGAATTTGGAAAAGACCTAAACATGTAGCATTTCTGGGTGTTGGAAGGCCACCTGAGCAGTGGAGGAGTGTGAAGTAGGTGAGCAGAGAGTACCACCCCTGCACACACACACCCACTCACACCCCAGACACCGAGAGAAAATGTTAACTTCAATTATCCAGAAGTGTGCAATCAGAAAACCCAGAAATACGCTTTTTTAATTTAAGCATATACATAATTTAGTGTCATTCTGAACAATATAATTTTATCATAAATTACTTATAATGAAGGTGAGGTACAACAAAATCATTTATATTGAAAACATTATGCTAATGAAATAAGCCAGATACAAAATGCCAAATATTATATGATTCCACTTACTTGAAGTATTTAGAATAGTTCAATTTATAGAGCTAGAAAGTAAAAGGGTGGTTACCAGGATCTGCACCAGGGGGGAATGGGTGTTTAATGTGTGCATAATTTCAGTTTGGGAAGATAAATGTGTTTCATGCCACTGAATTGTATATTTAAAAATAGGTAAAATGGTAAGTTTGAATTTATGTACATTTTACCATGACTTTTTTTTTATCATTTCTGTTTCTAGAGCTCTAAAGTCTATGTCTGGTCTTACATCGTTTCTTTTGCATCAGTTACTAACCCCTTCACATTTTTCCTCTAAAGTGTCTGTTTTATGTTTGATGTTTCTTCATTGTCTCAAGCCTTCATCATCTCTCATCAAGTCTATTGAAATGAATCCTTAAGTGGCCTCTCTGACTTCTGCCTCTTACCATCTAATCCATCTTACAACACTGCTTTCTAGGTCATCTCAGTGTTTAATACTTTCAGTGTCTCCCATTTTTGCCTCTAGAAGAAGCTTAAAATATATTAAAACAGTCTTATCTCCTGTTCAGAGGGAAACTCAGTACTAGATGTAGTGGTGGACACATGTTTTTAACGTGCATTATTTCACTTTTTGATTGTGATTGTGAAATATAGCATACATCCAGAGCAGTACATGAACTTTTGGGTGGGGCTTAAAAAAACAATCATAGGAGACCACTTGTGCAACCAGGTTAAGTTAGAACATTGCCAGTTAGTACTTTAGAGCTGACTTAATCCACTCCTGACTGGAAGGTGTGGGTTGACCTACAGGGTGGGCAATGGCAGAAAACCCTCAGAAGAGGAAAATACAGAGACAAACGTCTCTTCCTTTATCATTTAACCCAAGCATGGGAGGCAGCACCTTCTAGAACAGGGGTGGGCAACCTTTTTGTGAGTGCGTGCCAAAACCAGCAAAATCTCTGACTCAAAATTCTTCTGCGTGCCAACCCTAATTTTTTGAGAACATGTTACACCTACTTGATATCTCTTAAGGTGTACGTATGTGAAGAACCTTGAAGAAATAATAAAATTCATTCGAGTGACAAAAACACAGTATATGATGATGAAAAAGACATTTATTTTTTAATGTGTACATGTACACTGATAGTCCGACAGAAAACTATGACTCCGTTTGATATTATCAGTGGGACTTTTGCTGCTGCATCACTGATGACAGAGATTTTACATCAGGTTTATATTTCGTGACCTTCAGAGATATGCACGAGCTACTACTTTCATCCGTCAGGCTACTCCTATTACGAGACTTAACAAAATTCATCACTGAGAACAAAGATTCACAAGCGTATGTGGATGAAACCAAAACACTGGTCGGATCTAGGAAGGCAGGGAGAGTTAAGGCAGAGGCATAGAAATTGCTCTTCCCCTCTCTCATCAATCCATGTCTATGGTCTTTAAGATAACTTGTTATGTAAAATTATTTATTTATCTAAGATGCACCTACACTGAATTTATCTGAAAAATAAAAAAGTCGATATTAAGAAAAAAATTGTAAATGGAAGATTGTAAGAGAGGGTTTCCCGTGCCAGCTAAAGTTACTGGCGTGCCATGTTTGGCACGCGTGCCAGGGGTTGCCCACCCCTGTTCTAGAAGGATCAGAGTGATGCATATACACAACTCTTTTTTTTTATCTCCTCAGGAATTATGGCATATAAATCAGCACAACACTAAACATAGCAAAAATGGATATGGTAGGGAATCCAGAGTTAGGAAGATGAATATATCCTGCTCCTGCCCTGGAGGAGACAGACACAGATGCAGATCATTGCAATAAGCAGCAATCATTCTGTAAGAAAGATGTGTACAAAGTGCAATGTGCAGCACAAAAGGGCTTGGAAACGGAAGGAAATAAAAGTAACCAAACTATGAAACAAAGCAAGAAGCAAGTGGTAGTGGGATCTTTGTTCATCCTTTAGTCCAAAATGCCCATTTGAGCTGAGAAAGTTCTTGGGAACCAAATGACCTGAAGGAAAAAACCAACTCCACTTCTTCATTGCCAGAGTCTGTGGAGCACCTTAGAGCGAATTACCAGTGGAAGTTTTGGAATCCCCTTCTCCAGAGATCTTTTGATTGACTCTGAAGGCTTATGCAGTCAATGGGCTGCCAAGTTTGTTAAAGCAACTGGGTGTGCGCCAGACTGCCACTTCATTTTGTGCTGTGTAGACACAGTCCTAAGCATGTGAAGCTCCCATTAAGCACTTAACGTTATTTTTGGACTTGTCCAATCTCCCTTACTACTGGGTTTATAAGTTCCTTGAGGGCAGTGCATCATACAGGGTTTGAGAGACAAACACTGTTCCCCTTAAGCTGGTTTAAACAGGGAAAAAAAAAGAAAAATGTTAACTTTAGTTATCTTCAGGGCTGTGGACCCACCTAGGCTTGGCGGTGGCTCCACAGCCCTGAATGTAAGCCAGGTACAGGCCCAAGTTGACATCACCACCATGGGCACAAGACTCAGAAAAAGTGGAGAAGGGCTGTTAGAGGAAGGAGTGGATACAGGGCAAGCCAAAACAGCAAACAGCCTTGTAATAGATGCTCCAGAGTTTTAATAATTTCAGCCAAATGAAGATACCTAATACAGTTACAAAAAATATACACATTTATTTTAAGTTTTTTTTCACACATACCTAAAAGTATCAAGTTGCTAATGAAATAAAACCAGTAAAAGAATTAACATTTTCTCATTGTGGTTATTTAACCCTTAATTAACCTCTTAGAGGCTTAATTAAATCTGTCTTGTATTGTTGTTTTTCTTTTTTGGTGTTTATCTCACAGACCACTGAAATTTTATGTCTTCCTACAACTGAAATATAGAAATCAAAGAATGTTTTGATGTTGCTCTCCAGAAAAAATGCAAAGCTTATTAAGAATACACATTCTTGCCTGGCCAGTGTTGCCCAGTGGTTGAGCATTGACCCATGAACCAGGAGGTCAGGATTCAATTCCAGGTCAGGGCACATGCTGGGGTTGTGGGCTTGATCCCTACTAGGGGTCATGCAGGAGGCAGCCAATCAATGATTCTCTCTCATTGATGTTTCTATTTCTCTCTCCCTCTCCCTTTCTCTCTGAAATTAATAAAAATATTTAAAAAGAATACACGGTCTTATAAAAAGTTTGATTGTATCTATGTAAACTTGCTTTCACCATTAAAAGCAGCATTTCTTGTGTTTTATAAGTATTGCAAAAAATGGTACTCAGAAGTACAGTTTTCCATATTTCATGACTCTCCACTTTACTTAAGCAAAAGGTATTCTTTTCTTATTCTTTTGCTAATCGTGAATTCTGCTTTTATCAGCACAATTTGGAGCTTGTTTCCAACTGGTAGGATGAAAATTGAACATATGTGACAGCCAAGTGCTGAATTCCCTGTTGAAGAAATGAATGATAGACCTTATCTATCATTTATTTGACTCGTGTGTATATCCATGTATATTATAGACCTTTTTATTTAATTATTCAGGAATTGGCACATGAGATGCATTATCTAATTCCTCTGGGGTTACCAACTGGCAAAAATAAATGCAATGACTGTGACTACCAAATGTTTTTCCTTTTTCACATATTTTAAAATAATGACTTTATTACCTCTACATTTAATGTTTTATTATTTAAAAATTTTTAAACAATGTAGAAGAAAAGTACTATAATGAAAAAAAATCAACAAAATCTTACTATGTAGAAATATCATCATCAACATTAGGTGAACATATTTCTTGACATCTCTCTCGGTGTAGACACAGATATGAAGAGTGATGATTACATGGAGAGGTAGTTTGGTACACAGCAATAATTTTTTTAAAACTGGGTGCATTCCATGCATATTATTTTTAAAATAAAAATATTAAATTTAACAAAAGAGAGAAACAGATGAAACTAACAAAGGTTTCTTCTTCACTAAGAGAGTAGCTTTTAACAGAGCCTTCTGACATTAAAAGGGAAAAATATCTTAAAAGTTTGATTTTTTTAGCAACCCAAATGTGGTTTTGAATTTTATTAAAATGTCCCTAATACTACATAATCTTAATTAAGAAAGCTTTAAGCTAACTGTACTTATCCTGAATTCAAAATGATCATTGCTTTATAACTAAAATTGGAAGGGGCAGAAATGGAAAATATGAACTTTTATTTACAAACTAGAGACCCAGTGCACGAATTCGTGCATGGACGGGGTCCCTTGGTGTGGCCTGCGAGGATCAGGTCCCAGCTCGGGCTCCCAGGCTTGTAGCCCCAGCTCACACCCCCAGCCTCGCAGCCCCGCCTGGCACCCCTCCATGGCTTGGCTCTGCCCCTTCACCTGCTCCAACCATCCTACCTGCAGGGCAATTGATTGGTCTGGTCCCTCAGCCCCCACTTGCACCCGCCTTGGCCTGGCACCATCCGCTTACCTGCTCCACCATCCCACTACTGTGGTCCTGCTAGCGCCTCCACTGCCGCCTGCTGCCAGAGCCATGTTGCCCATGTTCCGCGCCACCCCCTGGTGGTCAGCACACATCATAGCGAGCAGTTGAACTCCCGGTGGAAGAATTTGCTTATTAGGCTTTTATTATATAGGATAACCTAGCTTTGTGATGCATATTGAGTTATGGACATTTATAAAGCAGTATCTTTATTTACCTTTGATCGTTCAGAATGAAATTTATTCAGTTTATTGGTGTATTAAAATATGTAACATACAATTGTTTGTTGTTAAAAAACCTATGACATTTTCTTTTCTTTTTTTTAAAATATATTTTATTGATTTTTTACAGAGAGAAAGGGAGAGAGATAGAGAGCTAGAAACATCGATGAGAGAAACACATTGATCAGCTGCCTCCTGCACACCCCCCACTGGGGATGTGCCCGCAACCAAGGTACATGCCCCTGACCGGAATCGAACCTGGGACCCTTCAGTCCGCAAGCCGACGCTCCATCCACCGAGTCAAACCGGTCAGGGCTGACATTTTCTTATAAAATATATAAATTTTCAAAATCAAGGGCCAAGCCAAAAATCACAAACCTTCGATTGAAGTGGTCTTGGACAGTTCTTGGATAGCATCACCATGTGACAAATTCCAAAGCATATTCAGAGATTCAAACACAACTGTTTTTGAAGTTTACAAAGAAACCATATGCTGGTAGGGAAAAAAAAATTATGCTGGTTGCATGTAGTACTTTATTCAGTCAAAACAGAAGAATAAATTGTACTTTTTGGCAGGTTAACCCAAGAAAGATTAAATTGCTTTTAAAGTCGATTGAAGACTTTTAGGGATAAGTAGTATGCTACTTTTGTCTGAATAAGAAATACTATAGTTTTAATTTGTCTATTGAAGCTTATTTTATTTATTTACATTGACTCTATCTTTTCTATAATTCTTTCACAGTAAAGCCAACACACTTCATGAATTTGAAATTTAGATCAGGTTTAAAATGTAAGAGGAGAAATAAACATTTATATCTGATAGAATAATCACTCATTCAAGCAAGTGCATACTAACACTATTTGGACAATTGGTCATAGGCATTGAGGAAAAATAAAATATTTTCTATTTTATTTAGGACTAGCCTTTAGCCATCAATTAGACCTCAAAGTGTCCTTTTTGTAGTAAGCCCCCTCCAAACACACACACACACACACACACACACACACACACACACAAACTTAATAGCAGGCTTTCATAAACCTACAATGGACATAGTTACAGGTTATGCACAGTTGGGAAAATTCATGATTCCCCACTTCCAGAGTAGGTAGAGGGGAAAATTTCTTCTTTCCACAGCAATAGAATCAAGAATATGGTTGATCCTATTTTAACTTTGATGTCAACAGAACACAGCAACCAGAGTTTCTGTTTTTGAGAATGATAAATTCAACCCGGGGAAGCACCACAATGTAGGAAACTCGTGGAAATCATCACTGCATTCTAATTTATGACACCTGACCCTCAAAATACCATGCATGCAAATTCACATGTCCTTTTGCATAGGGAAAAAATGAGCAGAAGTGAGATGAATTTCACTTTTCTGCATTTCCAAGACTGATCCAGTAAACCAGAAGCAGGGTTTAATGATCTGATGTCCCTCCTGTCCTTTATTTCTCCCAGGCTTCTTCTAAGGTCTTGGGCTCTTACTTAATTCAGTGAGTGCTCAACCATCAACTGCCATTTTACTTTCCTATAGCTTGCAAATTTTATCCATAATCCCAGGCCTTTACTTATTCTCTCTAACCTGATTTCCTGTGATTCTTGTTCCTTTCTCGGTACCTCTTTAATTCTAATAGTCTGTACCTGGCACTTGGTAAATCAATAAATATTTGTTGTGTATATAAATATTTCTCTCCCTCACTCCATATTTCCATCCTAGCTGCCTATCACAACTCTTATAATCTATTCTATCTTAATAGCAAATTTTTATTAAGCATCAGACATTGTACTATGCAACCTACATATATTATCTCTGGTTATCCTCAGAATTCAATGAAGTAAGGACATTATTATTCCCATTTTTAAGAGAGGAATTTAGAGCTAAGTAACATAGTGTCACTTGTCCCAGGATGTGCTCCCAAACCTATCTGCCGCCTAGGTGCACTACTATAACCACCATATTTAATTGTCTCCAGACCTTTCTTGAGAAACCCCACACTGGACCTTGCTTGGTTTCAACAGTCCTCCTCCTGTGATTTTTGTTCCCATAAGGTACATAAGTGACAGTAGCAAGTAACAAATGCAATATATTAAAAAGCCTCAAACAACAACTAAAGTGCATTATAAATTATATTCTGTAAGGATAAAAGGGATCTTTTAGATAACATTCACACTCTTTATTGGTTTACACTGTATTCAATCAAAAGAATGTGCCTTAAAGCATAGGAGGGAAGTCTATAGTTTTCCCTCATTCACCTCTAACCTCCGATTTGTATTTTATTGTGTGGTCAAGAATAGCTATGTTCTACTGTAAATAATGAAATCCAAAGAATACTTAGCAATAAGTCACTATAATGCTCTGCACCTAGTAGAAGAGGTGCTTGATGAGTAGCACTGTACCCTTTAATCTAAAAAAACTATATTCAACATGCAGCAAATAGTGCTATATACAAGGTACTCAATGAGAGATAAAATATATACCCATGGAGAGAGAACTAATGGGAAGGGGGAGAGGGAGATAGCAGCAGAGAGGGAGAGAGGGAGGGAGGGGGAGAGAAAGAAAAAAAAGAGATAATTTAATATGGCAGAAGATTGTAAGTGCTGAGTATTACAAACAGTAATGCTGTAGCAACTCAGAGGAGTTCGCTTTAGAATTGGATGGTGCAAAAAAGATTTCACAGAGGTGGTAGGACTAGAACAGTGCTATTAAAGAATGACTTTGAATAGGTAGGGAAAATGTACAAGATAATTCTGAGAGAGCAGAATGGCATGAGAAAGGGTTCCAAGGCAAAAAGCAAAAATTTCCTTGGGGAGAGAATAAACAGACTATTCTAACTGGAGGATGTTTTTGTGTCAATAAATGGTATGAGCCCTGGCTTGTGTTGTTCAATAGTTAGAACATCAGCCCAAACAACAAAGGGTCCTGAGTTCAATTCCCAGTCAAGGGCAGGGTCCTGGGTTGCAGGTTCAATCCCTGGCCCTGGTCGGGGTGCATGCAAGAGCCAACCAAACCAATCGATATGTCTCTCTCACATCAATGTTTCTCGTTCTCTCTCTCTCTCTCTCTCCCCCTCCCCCATTTTCCCTCTTTCCCTCCCTCCCTTCCACTCTATCTAAAATCAATGGGGAGATGTCCTTGAGTGAGGATTTTTTAAAAAAGAAATGGCATGAGATTAACATGGAAAATACAGAGGTTGGGAAACTTGAGTCTCAGGCTAAAGACATTTCAGTTGCTCCCATTGGCAACCAGGAACTACAGAGAATTTAAAGTGGAACACGGTGAAGACAGGGCTTTACAATGGAATAGCTGGGAAGTATACCAGAGGCAAGGAGACCAGTGAGGCACCCACTGCATGTCTGAACGAGAGATGATAAAGCTGAAGCCAATGGAGAATGAAATAAAGGCAGCATTTGGGAAAGGAGGAGTAATTTGGTTGTCCTTTATCTCTTTTCTTCAACAAAAGAGAATATTTATTTTTGCAAACCCACATATTTTAAAGGAATAAAAATTCAAAATTATTTCTCTATTTTGAAAGTTGACAACTTTGAAGTATGGAATTAAGGACAAGGAGATTGAGGCTCTGAACATGAAGTGCTGACACCTATTTGAAAAGTTTCTTATTAAACCCTAATTTATCTGGTCAAAGAGAAGTGGTAACTTTGGGGTTGAGGGGGCAAGAGCATTGTTAGATTTTTTTGTTCATCAAGTCAAGACCAATGAGAAACATTACCTACCTCACATACAAACACACACATATACTTCCTAAAGCTAGAGAGATGAAATTTTTAAAGGCCTCAGCTATTATTCCAATAACAACAGTCTCTCATTGATGATAATCTTACAGAGCTTCAATATTGTTAAATACACCTTTCAGTAACAGCAGAGTAAAGGATTATGGGAGAATGCTAAGGTGATAAGAAAACTTAATGACCATCCAGACCAACTCCCCCTTTTTTACAGGTGAAACTGAGACCAGGGAAGTTATTTTTCCTTTTAATCAGAAAACACAACTGGTGTGAAAAAACTTGTTTCCTATCTTAAGAGTAATTTTCTTTTTTTAATATTTTATTAATTTTTTACAGAGAGGAAGGGAAAGGGATAGAGAGTTAGAAACATCGATGAGAGAGAAACATTGATCAGCTGCCTCCTGCACACCCCCCCCACTGGGGATGTGCCCGCAGCCAAGGTACATGCCCTTGACCGGAATCGAACCTGGGACCTTTCAGTCCGCAGGCCAACGCTCTATCCACTGAGCCAAACTGGTTAGGGCAAGAGTAATTTTCTTAGTTACACAGTTCTTTACTTCAGTCTCAGTGATTCCATCCTTCTGTGAAATTTTTAGAAGCTAATTGTAGCTGTGGGCTCTCTAACCCTGTATTTCTCTTCTGCTTGTATCATTGAGAAGGAAATACACAGAAAAGGCCCCCAAGGATGAGAAAGGGCTCCCATTCCAAGGCGGTGAAGTAATTCAGCCAGCCAGTAGCCCAAAGCAGAGTGAGATTGCAATGCTCAGATTGTAGAACAAAGTCCCAACCTGCCCTTGTCCGCGCAATATATATTATTGAATGCACTTGATGATGATCAAACAGTAATTCTGGCTCCAAGATGTTGGAGGAAAGAAATCATTGTGACCATCTTATAGGCAATGGCTGGGTGGTGGGCATGAAGCAATGGTTTCAGGAAGGGGCAGAGATGGATTTACCATGAACGCAAAGAAACTTAAGCTTCACCAGCTTGGGTCCTTCTAGATCCTGGGAGGTGGCCTAACAATTTTGTATTTATGATTTTGTGTGTTTTTTTCTTAAAGAGGACTCCTTAAATTGTAGGTTAACTTCTACACAACCCCTAAGGATGGGATGTGCTAATAGTCTATCGCCCTCTAGAAATGCCTCAAAGTGTCAGTAACTTGCTTTAGTAGCTATTATAAGTTTAAATGTCCACTCTTTGGCCATCCTGTCCAAATTATATCAATCACACTATTAGAAATGGAAGAGGTGATGTTTTAAATCTTTACAATCTAAGTCAGGGGTGGGGAACCTTTTCTCTGCCAAGGGCCATTCAGATATTTATAACATCATTCGTGGGCCATTCAAAATTATCAAGTTAAAAATTAGCCTGCTATATTTGGCCAAACATTAATTAACTCACCCCTAATGCCTTGGCAGAGCCAGACCAAAAGATTCTGTGGGCTGTATATGGCCCAAGGGCTGGACGTTCCCTATCCCTGATCTAAGTAATAGACTTCCCTTTCATTCACTATTTAGGGTTTCTTTCTTCTTAATTCATTATGGAACTTAGCTAAACAGTTTCTATTGAGATTATATTTCTGAATAACAAGTATAATCTAAGCAGATATAAGCTAGATGTTAAATAGAACTATTTTGTATATTGCATGTTTATGCCCTGGAAATATGCTATAGAAGTCAAAACCATGAAAATCTTGATTTCTAGTTAGGTGGAGATTTATCATTATTTGTGAGAAATGTCCAGTATGGTTTCACTTTAAAACCACAAATAAAGTTTTAACAATGGGCATTTTTCTTGTTGAGAGGTCTGTGGTCAGACTAAACATCTCTCTGAAACTGATTAGGTGCTGAGGTTTTCAAATTCAATATTCAGCAAATATAGAGCATTTGTTTGGCCATAAGACATAATTAAGAACATCAGAGCTAATGCAACTCTCCTGCCCCTGCCCCTCCTTTCTAATGACATGCTAATCGGACATAACCTCTTCTGGTCTTGGGCCTAGCCATATATGAGATTGAGGCAGAATAAATTGCATACAATTAATCTTTTGAGAATCTAGGTGACATTGCTTTAGGATTTTACATCAGCAAGACCTTCATTTGCTAGTACTCAAGCAATGGAAGTTTTATGTGCTATTAAATGCTTTATTTCTTTTTCCTCACTCCCAACTATCCTGAATCCAGAAAAATAGACACATGGCCATTCTGTGGAAACGAACATTGAATAGTTAATCATACAACAGCCAGACTGTCCATTGTGTATTCATTCCTGTAATGTGTCACTGAAGGATGAATTAGCATGTTTAATTTGAAATCTTGTTAAGTAGAAGTGGGATTGTTTTAGCAGTTGCCCAATTTGAGTAGTAACCATCACACTTCATGGAAGATCTGACTCAAGATAACACAAGGTTCTGAATAATGAGAAGGGGACTGTTCTATAAATAATCCACATGGGCTAGTTACCTCCACCGATGAGATGTATTTGATAATTTCTAAAATCCACTTTTCCTATATAAACACAGTCTCCTCATAATTCTGGGGAAGGTATTTGCTTTCTTAGAACTGAACTCTCTTTTCTTCCAATGATAGGCCTAAAATAAACTATGTAGAAGTCATTGAATTGTTTCTGTAGCACTTTCATGCTGAAAGGAACCTCCAGGACCTGGAGAATATTATGCTAAGCGAAATAAGCCAGTCAGAGAAAGACAATATCACATGACCTCACTTATATGTGGAACCTAATGAACAAAATAAACAAAAAAGATCTGGAGATATTAAAGCATTCAACAGACTGACATATTTCAGAGGGAAGGGGGAGGCGAAGGAAGAGATTAAGCAATGAATTTATATGCATCTATGCATAGCCCATGGACAGACAATATATATAGTGCAGGGAAGGCCTGGGGAGGGGCAGGAGCAGGGTGGAGGGGGTCAATAGGGGTGGAAAAGGGGGCATCTGTAATACTTTCAACAATAAAGATAAAATTTTTTTAAAGAAACAAACATTTTATTTTAGAATAAAAAAAAGAAAGGGACCTCCAGAGGTCATCTAGTTTATCCCGATCTTCAGCCAGAATTCTCTCTAATACTGAATATCGCTATTTAGTGATCTGCATTAAGAAAGCTTTTAAAGATCCCTCGGGTTGGTCAAAAAATAGCTAATATTGGCCTGATTCATGGAAGAGCATTATACATATGTCAAAATAGCCACCTTCATCAAGGGAGACATCCATCAGGGTTAAGTGCTAGTAGTAGCTAAAAAAAAAAAAAAAGCTTTATTTTCTCAAAGAAAAGGGTAGTAGATTAAGGAAATGACCAAGCCTCTTGGTACTCTTTTGTTTAGGGGTACATTTGAACGCTTATCAAAAAGGAAACATTGTCTTGTCAAAGACCACTGCAGGGGAAACCGGAGGTGGCTGTAAGCAAGCTGATCACAACTCCTTTAACAAGTCCTTTCACACAGCTACAGAGCTCAGAGGGGAGGATGTTGTTTTAAACAAGATCTGATTCGCATCAAGTTAGTGAAGGGCAGATGGCAAAACATAAGAATAATATTGACAGACCTGCTTTTTAAGTGATATCTTTTCCCGCTTATCAGCTGAGTTTGTTAGAGCTGACAATCTTATTTCTTCAACTCCATTAGACTGTGAAAGAGTACAAAGGACAGGAATTTCATTATAATTTCAATATTCTAAGACAATTAATCACATTGCTGTTTTATAAGGAAAGTAATCCTCTACAATCATTAGTTCTCTGAATTATTGGATTTGAGGCACTACCCTAAGAATCTAGATATCCTAGCTAAAAAGAAGAGCTTAGGTTCTTATCTGGATTATTTGGGGCTTTAAGCCTTTCAGTTGAATTATACAGAGAACTTAAAGATAAAGCTACAGCTATCTATATAGTGAGGAAAATGACCTGCCCTATCAATTGTCCCAAGTATCTACTGGATTTTGTGTATTAAAATTACATTTTTTTTCAAATAATATTTCTGTAAGGTTACATAAAAACTTGGTCAACCACAGGTGCCTTCAGGATTGGGAACTGGATGGAAATAAGGTTAGAGAGAGTTTTTGTGTGTGTTTTTTCAACCACATACCCTCATGCCAAGTTTCAAACTCTGCTTGTACTTCTTTCTATGACTTCATTTGAAAGTACTTAATTTCAAAAACAGAAAGCACCTCTGTGCTATCTCTTGTAAGGCCAGATGCTCAGTCTGGGTTACAAGAAGTGGAAAGCTCTGACTACTGGCCTCTCCAAGCCTCTTTAAAATACTTGACTTTGGAAATAAGAATTTCAACACTGAGAACTTTTGATGAGCAGCTGAGTACACTAATCAACTAGCAGGTGTCTTGAGGTCACCTTTCCTCTTCCTTTTGTAAGACCAGGAGACAAAAATACAGCAACTCCCTGCAGTGTCTCCTTGGCTTTATAACATTCCCACAGGGAGCACCTAATCTACAGGTTAATGTGCAGTCTCCATATCTGCCATAAAACTAGGGCATTTAAGGTAAGGAATTCCTAGGTTAGTTGATATTTGGCAGAGTAGTTTTTTTTCTCTCCCTTAACCTGTTCAGATAATTATCCCAAACTTGTTTGTGTATCCAACCTTTAAGAAGTGTTATTTTTTAAAGTTATCAACCTAAACAAATTTCCATAGCAGAATCAAGAAATTCCAAATAGAAGAAACCGAATCAACTTGAAAGAAAACAAAAATGAGAGTAAGGAAAAGCAGAGAGTAGTATATTCTGTAATTTTTATTATAAAACAGTTCAAACCTTTTACATGCTATGACATTAAATGTCATATATGTTCATTTCAAGCAAACCTTTTTAAAAATATACATACTGTATATATTTACATTCAAGTTTGAGTAACTGGAATCAAGGTTTAGTTCAGGTTCTAATCTTTACCCACCTTGTGGCTTTGTTCAGCTACTAACTAAACAGCGATTGTATCTTCACTCAGGCACATGGAGAGGTAGAAACTGCTTCTTAAAGAAAAACAAAACTGGAGTGCAAATGTGAAGATCATCATTGAAGCAGCTTAGCTACATCAGGGAAGCTCTAACTAGCTTTGGTCATCTCAAGAAGCTGAATACAGGTAGCCTTGTCCTTTAAATTAAAACCAGAAAAACTTTGGGTAGACGCTCTTTGGAGCACATCAGGGGGTTGCTAGAGCTCTGCAACTACTGCACTGCCACTCTGCACCCAGGAATTGCATATGACTAAGGCAACATAGCAGCAGGGTTGGGCTGGCAGCTAGGCACCTCTTCCCTGATAAGACACAGTTCATACACATATGAGTGGCTGAAGAGACCTCCAATTAGTATCTGTACACCCACAGCCTGGAACTCAGAAGTCGACTAAGATACTTCCTTTCCCAAGTGAAACCTCTCTTTCTGCACAGGCCCACTTCCACCCCAAACTGAGCTAGTAAGTCTAGACAGAGGTGGGCTGGCCTATGACTTCTGCAGGCCAAGTTTCCTCAGCCTCAAGACTAAATCTCATGAGGGCTCTTGGACCTGAGAAGGGCTCCCCAGGTTCTTGCCTGAGAGGGTAAGTTGGAGGGAAGCCACAGAGGTGGCCGAGGGCAAAAGCCCCTCTCTTTCTCTTTTCTTCTGTTTCATCCTGCGGTTCTGGAACCAGATTTTGACTTGGGTGTCATTCAGCTGCAAGGAGTTGGCAATCTCAATGCGTCGGGCTCGAGTTAAGTACTTATTGAAATGAAACTCCTTCTCCAGTTCTGTCAGTTGCTTGGTGCTGAAATTCGTGCGGATCGCGCTAGCGGCTCCATACTCGGCGAGTTTGCCTGCAACATAAAGACAGATCGTCAGCAGGGGCGAGAGGACAGGGAGACCCAACACCGGGGAGCACGAGGGCTACAGTTAGAATGTACAGTAAGAATCAAGTCACAGCGCAGCCTTCCCGGGTCTCTGCGGACAGAGCTGTGCCTGGGGAATGCTCCATGGAGCGAGGCCGGTCCTGCACTTTTCTCCACGCCTGGCACACTTTGCGAGCGTGTGGCCGGAGCACGCTCATTAGGATTCTCCTGCTTTAACAACACCTGGGAACGCGCTTCCTGCCTAGACCCCAACCCGCCGTCTAGAGGAACAGCTGCATGGTGCTCCTAGCGCAATTCCGCGGAGGGGGCTCTGTCCCCAACCCAGGCGCGTCCGTCCAAGATTCAAGTACTCACTTTTCTTGGGGGCATTCCTCTTCACTTTCATCCACTCGAAGGTGCTGAGAGCGGCGGGGAGGCCGGACGCTGGGGAGGCGGACTTGGGGTAGGCGCCGGGGGCCGGGGACGCGATCT
>NW_005353838.1:8507885-8519863 GCF_000412655.1 Myotis brandtii | reverse complement strand
GAGCCGCACGGCCCGGCCCGGCCAGGGGAAGGGCTGGGGGAGGCAGGCAGGACGGGCCTCTCGGGTGAGGGCGGGAGGACGGAGGGGGCGAGAACTTGCCTGGGTCGTGGGTGGCTAGTCGATCAGGTGCAGGTTGTGAGCGTCGCGGTGTGGAAGGGGTTAACAGGGAGCACGGAGCTCGGCCGGTGGGCACTGCTCCTAGCCTTTCTCCAGGGAAGGTAGTTACTCCTCTTCCTCGTTTCCCTGAGACCTCTGCGTTTTTGTTTTTCTTGGCATTAATGTTACTTCTCTCCTAAACCTGGAGCGGAAGTTTAATGTCCCCCGCCCCCTTTCTCCGACTTAATTACGGAACTAAATTTTATGCTGTAGGTGCTGGATACCTGGGGAGGCATCTCACTGTCAGACTCGATTCTCAGGTCACTTCGCAGCAGTCCCTCCAGCTTCTTCACTCCTTCCATTTGTGGGGGCCTAAGGGCCACTGTTGGAGTGACACGCTTTGATTCGGACAGAAGATAAAGTTTCTGCCTTGTTCGGAAGTTTGGCTGATTTCCCCCCGCCCCCCCCCACTAGGTTGTCAAAATAAAGAATGTGCCCTTGTGATGGAGCGATGGTTGTGCTCCTGTCTGAGAGGTTGGCACACGCACTGGTGCTGGGCACCCTTTCTCCCAGGCACTTGGCTCAAGGGCGCAGAGGCTTCCCAGGGACGGGTCAGATCTCAAAGGTTTGGACAGGCTTGTACCTCGAAGCAATTAAAGCTTCTGTTCCATCAGATAAGTGCTGCGTCGTCTCTTGCGAGTGAAATCTGAGGGCTTACAATGTTAATGGGCTCACGTCTTTCCCTTGATAATATGGTTGTGTTTACTGAGTGTAGAGAGACGGGAAATAAAAGCGCAGTTGGCACAGGAAATGAAGAGTAGAAGGGTTACAAAGACACGATTTACATTGACAAACTTTCCAACTTCCTTGAATATTTCTTTTAATATTTCCCTCTTTGTGGCTGTAGGAAAATAACAAATTAAACCAATAGATGTTATTTACACACAGCAGTAATGAAAGAGAGTGGTTTCCTAAAACTCTGTGAATAAAGAGTCTACTCTTGGCTTTTCAAGTGCCCTTGAGCACTTGATCTATTACAGCCTCTGAGTTATGGTGACGGAGGTTTTATTATTGTTTTACTGATCTACTTGTCATGAAAGAGCCATTGAGCCCTTGCCTAAAATTGCACTCTGAGGAAGTCTGGAATATAGGAGCCACCACAGCCTAGGGAGCCAGTTCCTTACAGGGATGTGAACTTGTGAATAAACAAAGCCACACCAAAAGTGTTGCTGCTGGTGAGGCTGAAGTTGAGCCAAGAAGGGGAAGGGTTGAGCCATCGTGCAGAGGGGGTAGATAGAGAGGAACCAGCACAGAGCTAAAGGAGTCTGGGATTCCTGCACTGCTGGAGTGCTTGGATTTCATTGGGAAATAGAATCCTATGCTGAACTTGATCCCTTCAAACTTGATGTTGCTACTTCAGTTTTCTCCTGTAGCCAATCAAATAACAAAGGTCCTAGCTAGTTTTTTTTTAAAAAAAAGAAAAATAAGAGCTTTTCTCTAGCACCCTGGTCAGGAAATGATAGAGCTCTTCAGAGCTAACTCAGGCTTCAAATGCAGATGCATTTCTTCACTGTCCTCCCTCTGCACCTTTAATGTGAAAGTATCAGCAAATCACATGCTGCTGAGTTCATAGAGGGTTCTCTGGCTAGACTCTTAATAGCCAGTTTTTAGCAACATAATATCCCAGCTCTTACACTCCTATCTCAAAACCATAAGGCCCTCTCTCAAAAGGTATGACAACGCATAGGCCCAGAGGCCCCAGGGGGTCAAAAAGGAAGGGGTGGCCTTATAAACCTCTCTGAAGATGTGCTGCTGGCTGCAACCCAGGATGTAGGACAGAAAACCTACCCTGGCTGTCTGGCAAGTCTGACCAAAATCTATCCAATGTAGAGCCCTTACTCTAAGCTTTCAGGAAAAACAAGCAGCCTAGATGCCTTAGCAACCTTCATTGCAACAAGGACCAGGTTTTTATTGCTAAGAACTTGGGGCAAAAGTTGGGTCCTTCCTATCACAATTAAACATTGACTTTGATGCACTAATGAGCTGTCCACACTATTTCACTGAAGCAAAATTTTGGAGATTGAGCTTTCGCTGAGAGAAAAGAGTATCCTAAAAACAGAATGAGATTTTTAAAAATTGAGTTGTTTTGTTTTCACAGCTGTGGGTGAGGTTGTTCACTATTTGTTCAGACTCCCTGCTAATTGCATGTAGGGGGATACCTTCTGTTCATCCTTCCCTCTACCCCCTTTAATCTCCCAGAGTTTGGCATATCCTACCCTTTGGGGTTCAGAATTGTCATCTCCACTCCTGGACTGGTTCTTGACTTGCTCAGGTTAGCAGTCAAGACTCTGATCAGTTCAGCCTCAAACTCAACAAACATTTGCTAAGGACCTACTATGTTAGAATATTTTGTTAGGGGAAGGTTAGGCTGGAGGAAAATATTCACAAACCAAAGGACCAAAGGATTCATTCCTGACACAGGTCTTAGCTGTATTATAAATCTACTCCAGAAGAATCTGTGTCTATAGTTTCTAAGGAGAAATTGGAAGGTAATATTGGGGGCAGTGTATGTAGAAAGATGTGAATATAGGGTATGGTTATATTTGTCTTTTTGTTTTTTAGAGAGGGGGGGAGAGAGACGGGGGGCGGAGGAAGAGGATGGGAGGGGAAGGGAGAAATACCTCAATCAGTTGCCCAAACTGGGATCAAACCCTCAACCCAGGTGTGTGCCCTGACTGGGAATGGAACCTTTGACCTTCTGATGCATGAGACAACACTCCAACCAACTGAGCCACACTGGCCAGGGAAATACAGGGTAATTTGAGTAACTTTAAAGTTTGTTTCCTAGATGTTTACAGGGTATGGGAGAAATGTCTTACTGATTTTATTGTTTGTTCAAGTCATGAATTCCCTAGGGTCACTTGCCCTGCTGGGTCCTGGTGCTGAGTTCTCGGCAGGAGGTATAGCAGAGGGTCCTGATTGCCAGGTTCTGTTTGAAGTAGGAATGCTTTGAAATCTTTCCCATCCTGCTCACCACAGCAGCCACCCCTGCCCAACCCACATGACTACTTTTCTCTCCCATTGGAACAAAGGACAAGCTTTTTTCAGCAGACAGAAGTGATGGAGGGTGGAAGTCTGGTCTTCTGTGTGTTTACATTTGTTTCTAAGAAGCCTCTTGGCCACCCCTCTCCACAAGCCCCACCATGTTATTCCTTGGAGACACTTGAGCACATGCAAACTGTTGGCTCCATAGCCCCAAAGCATAGAAAGACTCTTGCTTTTGGGGGTAAAAGGATGGGGGCTTTTCCTGGTGTGGAGATAGGGATGAAAGAGATCCTAAGGACAGAAATTCTAAACCTATCAGGAGTCTGATAACATGACCCTCCTCCTGGAAAGCAATTTAGAGTTCTGTGCCATTCCCTGAGAGCTTTGTGAATGAAAGGCTCATGGGTCAAGCTTGTGCCTAGCACACAGTAGGACTTCAGTAAGTGTTTGTTGGACAGAAATAAAGAATAGACAGAATGGTATGTCTTCACAATGACTAATACTAGCTAAAGGATAGCCTTAGATTATTTGCTTCCAAACCACTTCAGATGGGTAGGAATCACCATAGAAGCTTGTTTAAAAATACAGGTTCCTTGGCCCACCCCCAGAGATTTTATTCCAATAGGTCTGATTCAGGAGTATTTTTTTTTTAAATAAACCTCTTGGGTGGTTCTAAAGTAAGGTTTTTTGGAACCACACTTGGGAAAATTTCTGCTTTAGGAGCCGGGTTGAGGGAGCAGTGTGGGAAGAGAAAGGTTATTCTGTGAGAGGAGCTCTGGAACCAGCAAGATGAGAACTCATGGCTAGTTGGAGTCTGAGTGTACCGGAAAAGTGTCCAGTAGCATGTTGGATAGAAGAGACAGAGAGGTCAATGTCAAGGTCAAATTTAAGTCTAATTGGGCTGAAGTTCCAGAAAATATCCTTAAGAAGTAGCCAGTAGGAGTTTCCCAAGTTTTACTGACAAAATAGTGCTTTGTAGGTTGGGCTCACTTCTGCTCCTTGCCACTCCTAACTTGGCTTTGATGATGCCAATGAGGCAGGAAGTAAAAGGGATTTGCATCTGCTAATCTCTTCAGAGAAAATTTAGATTGGTTCTGAGGCAGTGGGAAGAGGGGAGGAGTGGGAATGGGGGTCTCAAGAGGGTCGAGCCAACCCTCATTTCTTTCCACCTCTCCCAAGTTGTCTGGAATGAGCATTTGAGCCTCAGGGATCCAGATGGGATGAAATGTCCCTTGGGCCTAAGCTGTAACTCCTTCTCTGGCTAAAGACTGACCTTTCACAGCACAAGAGGTCCATGTTAGAAGGCCTCGAGAAAGAAATGACATCGAACCCCTCATTTTAGAGAGAAAATCACTTTAGTCAGAGGTTAACAGGCAAAGCCAGCCTGCAGAAATGAGGGAACCAACATGGGTCTCTGACTCTCCACATTCTGTTGCCTCTTCACAGTCTGCAACAGGGAGTAAGGCAGCCCCTCCTCTGCACTGTGGTGGCCTTGGTGCTGAGCAAGCAGCACAGTGATCAAGGAGGCGCCCTCATTTCTGGAAGACCACACAGCCCATGTGGCTGACTGGGAGGCCTACTGCCCTCCCTTTGCTAAACGTGTGCTACAACTGCAAGAGAGGGCAGTGATGGACCTGGGTCTCCACCTACTCCATCGCCAAGCAAGGGTAAAGGATCCCTTCATTTCCTGCTGAGCTTGATCAGCTTCAGGGTCCTGAGGGGAACAAAACAAGAAGTGTCCCAAGATGATTGTAGCTGAATAGAACAAGTACAAATAAGGATAAGTGAACACACAAGTACGCCCCGGTCAGTTACACTTGTACTGATATGTTTTCTTCTCTTTTATTTTTTAAATAGGTAATAAATTTAAATGTACATGGTTCAAGTTGCAAAAGGAATGCAGTGCAAGTCTCCCAAACCCATCCCCAGCCACCTAGTTCCCCTTCACACAGGCAACCAATTTTATGAATTTCCTATATGTCTTTCTAGAGATACTACACACATACACACACACACTTCCACAGTTTTTACACAAACAGTAGCATATTAGACTCTTTTGAACCATGCTTTTCCCCCTATTATATCTTGAAGATCATTTCATATAAATGCATTCAGAACTTCCTGGCTTATTTTTACAACTTCATGCTGTTCTACCTATCATAATTTATTTAGTCAGTCCCTTATTAATGGGCATTTAGTTAATTTGCAATCTTTTGCTATTACAAATACATGTTCAAGTTTTTACCTATTATAAAAATTCCTGGATGTGAAGTTAGTCAAAAGTATGTATGCTGGCAATTTTGATACGTATTGCCAAGCCTCTCTCCATAGAGGTGAATCAGTTTATACTTCTACCATAAACAAATGTGAATTCCTGTTTCCTCATACTTTTGCCAAGTCACAGGGAATTAGTCTTTTAATTTTGCCAATCTGATAAGTGAAAAATAATACTTTACTTACCCTTATAGCATTCCCAGAAATATCATTCTACTTGTCTTATTTGATCTTTTCTTTATTCTATTTTATAAATGGTATTACTGACACAGAAAAGATTGCTGTAGTCACACCCAATGTAAATGGCCAAGATCAGATGTTCAACTCTCTTTCATATACTACACTGTGCCATAGGAAGCTTGAGGTTCAAAAATAGCGGGTGGCTTCAAGCATGTGCTGAAAGATACATGATATAAAAAAAAGTGTAGAAACTTTCCAACATCTGCTAAGAGGACTCCTCTTTAGTGGTCTAATACCAAGACCATATTTCTGCATGTCTCCCCTGGAGAGTACCATCCGGAAGCAGAGGGGCTCTGATTAGCAATCTAATCTGACCTAGTCTTAAACATTAGCTTGAATTCAATATCTGGGAAGCAGTAGGCTATTGTTTTTAATTTTCCTGAGAGTTCTCACTGGCCACCCAGGACCTAAATATTGATTAGCATGGATGGGTAAGAAAATGTTTTCCCTAGGTTTTAGCTTTATATAATAGGACATTCACTTGGACCTGATGAAGATAATAAAACACATACACACACTGCTCTAATTTTATCTACGGATAAACTTATGAGGTATATACCTTTATTGACTGTTTCATTGATGATGAAACTGAAGGCCAGAAAGATTAAGTGAATTGCTTAGGGTCATGCAATGTATTAGTTAACAACGCAGAAAACACAATGTAAACCTAAACTTGAACTAATTAGTTTCCCCTGCAAAGTCTTCTCTTCTCCCTCCTCTATTCATGTTGGTGAAATGACCTGACTACCCACACAGACTTCAAAATAGAAGAAACCTAAGGATTAACACCCACCACTCTTTCATCCAGTTGATCACTGTGTCCTGTGAATTCTTCCTCCTAAATGTCTCTCCTCTTCATCCTATTGCATTAGTTCCTCTCAAGGCTGGATATTCCAGCAGCCTCCTCTTTTCTTCTTGCCTCCTTTCTCTAATCAGACACAGTACCCCCAAGAGTTAGCTTTCCGCCTGGCCAACATGGCTCAGTGGTTGAGCGTCAACCTATGAACCAGGAGGTCAGGGTTCCATTCCTGGTCAGGGCACATACCCAGCTTGTGGGCTCTATCCCAAGTAGAGGGCCTGCAAGAGGCAGCCAATTGATTCTCTCTCATCATTGATGTTTCTATTTCTCTCTCCCTCTCCCTTCCTCTCTGAAATATATACATATATAATTTTTTTAAGAGTTAGCTTTCCAAACAGATAACCTCACATTCCAGTGAGCTCCCCATTGCCTATAGATTAACCTTCAGTGGCTCCCCATTGCCTATAGATTAAGTCTAGATTCATTCTCATGGGACCTTCTACAACCTCTTTCCAGCCAGGTGACCCACTCCAAACCACTCTCCTCATTCCAGGTCCAGACTTTGCACTTTCTCCCCTCCCTGCTTTTGTATGTGCTGCTCTCTCCACCTGGTATGTCCCTCCTTCCTGGGTCCAAAAAACTCCTATACTTCAGGGACCTAAATTCACTTCCTCTGAGAAGCTTTGTTGTTGTTGTTGTTGTTTTGGTTTTTATTTTGTTTTGTTTTGTTTTGTTTTGTTTTGACACTACAGTACTGTTAGTGGTGCCTTCTCTTTATTCCAGGAACATTTTGGCTACACCTCTATGACAGCATTTGTCACTGTTTTAGGATTGGGTTCTTTTTCTCCCCCAGTAGATAGAAGGGTACTCAGCATTAATGGCTCATTTTTGTATCTCAGAGCCCAGGACAGTGCATACAGGAACTGTTCAGTCAGTATTGGTGGAAAGGCAAGGAGATGGGCAGGTTCTGAACAGAGGACATCAGGACCAAGTACTTTAATTGCTCAATGAGTTCAGGAAACTGCAAGGCTTAAAATATATATATATAGCAAAATGACAGTACAACATTTCTCTAAAGCAAGTTAATTTCCACCCAAGAGGATGATGAGAGAGAAGAGGATGAGGGGAGGGGGAAGAGGGAAGAAACCTGGGACTTTATGTCCTTCAGAGGCTCCTTGCTGTAGGCTAAGGCAACACATTTAACATCAGAAAATTCTTACCTGTTGTCACTCAGAAAAAAGGTAAAAGAGGCGGTAGCCTGGAACTTTCTTAGAATTTACAAACTGCACATTATGTACCACTCAAGACTGGATAGAAGAATGCTTTACCACCCACTCACCTAAGCCTCTTGCTGGGAACAGCTCTAATGTCAATGACTGCCCCTAACCTTGGAGTCTGTCCCTTTATGGTGCTTCTAAAATGAACCTAAAAGAGCTGAAATAAAAATACTCATGCAGCATGGTAACCATAGTTAACAATACTGTACCGCATATTTGAAAGTTGCTAAGAGAATAAATCTTAAAAGTTATCATCACAAGAAAAATTTGTAACTATATATGATGACATGTTAGCTAAACTTATTTGGTGATCATTTTGTGGTGCATAACAATATCAAATCATTAGGTTGTACTCCTGAAACTAATACTAATGTATAATACCTCACTTAAAAGTATTTTTAAATACTCAAATCATGCCCTCACATAAACACACACACACACACACACACACACACACACACACACACCAAACCAAAAAAAAACAGGAGAGGTATATCATTGTGTTTGGTGTTTTAAGTATATTTTTATTGTTATTTTATTTTTTTAATATATTTTATTGATTTTTTACAGAGAGGAAGAGAGAGGGATAGAGAGTTAGAAACATCGATGAGAGAGAAGCATCAATCAGCTGCCTCCTGCACACCCCCTACTGGGGATGTGCCTGCAACCAAGGTACATGCCCTTGACCGGAATTGAACCTGGGACCCTTTAGTCCCCAGGCCAATGCTCTATCCACTGAGCCAAACCAGCTAGGGCATTTATTGTTATTTTAAATGACGTTAAAGTTTAGCTCCAAGTTCAACAGTCTTCTCCTGCTTCTCCCACATAAATACTCCTGCAGGTAAATATAACTAAACTAGTTCAGGCTCTCCCTTGAATTCTAGTCCCTGGGGACATCTTTCTTAAAACTCTTAAAATGAAAGTGTCTACAAGAACCTTCTGACCCATTGGGATTTTTTTTTTTTTTGGTCCTATTATCTGAGATGGGTTTGGCCCTTTCTGGGGGTAGATCAGTGTTCAAGAGTGTCACATGAACAAGCAGGAGGTCTGGGGAGAGAAGGGGATGCAGAATCACTGAGGGGCAGGTGTAGGGGCAGACATGTTGGGCAGGCGCTGGGCACCCTGAGTGGTCCGGGGGCAGAGCTGGTGGGAAGCAGTGCTGGGCCTGTGGGAGGAGGTAACTGGCCAGTGCTTCCCTCCACCCTGACCCAGCAGAGTGCTGGTCAGACTGCGCTGCTCGGGTGCACGGGTGGCGGGTCTCGCCCTCCTTTGGGGCTCAATCCCCGTGCGTGCGGCTCCTCCGCTTGCGGTTTCTGGTCAGTTCCCAGCTGGCCCAGACTTATTCTGAAGGAGGAGGAATGGCCGTCTGGCGAAAAAAGTGCACACCGGGTGATTGATGAACTCTTAATAGGACTAACCTCTCCTGCTCCCCCCACCCCACACTAGACACACACTGAGAAATCGTTCACCCCAGCCCCCGCCCCAGACCTCCTCGCTCGCTCGCGAGAGGGGCTCGGCCACCAGCCGGTTGGGTGATTAACTCACCGTTTGTCTTCCCAAGTGTCCAGGTGGAGTCAGGAACACCCATCCTCCCCCCAGCCGCAGCACCCTGCCGCGCCGGGTGGAAAGCTGGAAGAAGCGCGCATCCAGCGTCACTTGGAGGCGCAGCCCAAGCTGGTCTTTGTGCTGCCGAATGACCGACCGCCTGACCGCCCAGGGGAGGCGGGGGCTATTGTTACCCGCGGGGGAGGGAGGTGCTCAGACTTGGGGTCCACGCCAGCCTCCTCCCCAGAGTGTCTCCGGTTCCCAGGACGGGCGGGGGCGTGGGGGGGGTTCCTTTGTATGTTCTCTGCCTGCCTGGGGAAGGCGTCGTTGCTGCTCCAAGGGGCAACAGACTGGAGGAGGGGGAGGAGGGTGCCAACTCTGCCGCTGCCTGGAGCTCAGCTCCTCCGACCCAGCTTCCCCACTCGGCCATGCGGCCTTGCGGAGGATTGGGGAGGAATATGGTATTTGTAGGGCAACGCTTGGAACAATAGATCCATAAAAAGGCCTTCTCCTTATAAGTCAGGGACCACTCTTCCCTCCTTCAAAAAGGCCCTGGTCCAACAGGTTCTCCCTCGAGGCCCGGTTTGAGGCCTGGTTTGACGCCTGCTTCCCCAGCAAAAAACACTTCATTTGTACCAGGGTTCTCCATGAATCCTGATTTAAATTAAGATCTTCTCCTTGGGCTTTTACTAATGTTAACACCCTATTTTCACAATTTTCCAGATACTATTCTTCCATGAAAATGATCCAGACTAGCTATAGGAACCAGTCAAGATGTTTTGCCACAAGATCTAGGACAAGAGGACCTAACCAATATCTCCCGTCTTGCAGATCTCCTGGGGACCCTTCACCTGCTTCTGCTACTGCAAACAATTGGACATCCATTTACCTTGACTCTTTTTTCAAGTGTGGAAACCTCTTGTTCACTGTGCATCAGGCTGGACCTGGCCTGAAAGTAAGTCTCTGGATTGTCTCTGACCTTTCCAATTTGCCAGTGTGAGTATGAGACCTGACCAAGTGTTTAGATGTAGGCTTTAAGCCAAGTATATAAATCCACTTGGCACCAACTTGGGTCCCAAAGATAAGGGCATTTGTAGCTGGAGTGGAAGACAAGGGAACAATGAGAACTAAGGTTTCATTCTCTGTGATGAGCCTCTCCACCACCAACTAGCACCACCAGTGCAGTAAGTACAGAGGACTCGTCTATCCAATCTTTTTTTTTCTCATCCAGGCCTTCTGCAAGAGAGATCTAAATGAGTCAGTCCTCAGAGATGGTGAGGGTGTGGCTGGTGACTCAGTCTTGGCTTCCTGTGCCCAAGGTGTATAGGTATAGATCTCTGGGAAGTGTTAGTGCCATGAAGTGAGCAGGCTACAGACCTGTGGGAACTAGAGCTTTCTGCCCCTCTTTATTTTTATTTAATATTCACAAACTTCTGTTCATCCTATTCTTTTCTTACAGTTTCTGATAGAAGGACCAAAGGAATGCCAAGAACTCCCTGATGAAGAGGACCTGTCTAGATTTGTAACTGGGACGACTAGCCAAGTCTTAACTTCAGGAGGAAGTTTCACCTAATTCTCAGGATAAATCAAAACAGGCCTGGGACTGCCCTTTGAATACTGAAGGTGTCAACAAGCTTCTGGCTTCCCCAGGTCAAGTAGAAGTTGGGTTCCTTCTTTGTTATTCAAACACACACCCACACACACAGCCACTTCACCCTCCCTAATGAAAACCCTCAACAGATGGAGAGCCTAGGCTCCCCAGCCTGCTGGCTGGGAAGATGCACTTCACTCAAGGGTCAGTCAGCTGGTACAGGGAGAAGGGAGTAGCTGGATAGGTAATCACTATATTTTAAAACTCTCTTCAGCAAGGTTAGCAGCCTCTGGGGCCTGGGAAACCAATGCGGCTAATGTGTCTCTGATAGGGACTGGGCTTGGGGCTGTACCAAGGGGAAAGTCCTCTACGTTCTCCCCCTCTCATTTGAAAGCCTGTACAAAGAAATGGTACAAACGGGTGGTTAGCAATGATTCCATCAGAGGCGGATTTTTCTCTGTCAGGTCCCTGGATGAAGTTGAGGTCTGAAATCCAGAAGGTGGAGTATGTACTTAATCACCCTTTCTTACTGCCTTTCCAGGGGCCAGGACTACCCTTCAGGCCTTTCCTCTTGCAACTTCCCCACCCCTCTGGCTAGCTCAATTGGATCTCCTCCCCATCACTCCCGGCTGGGGCCTGCGTCTCTCCTGGTAGCCAGGGCAACCTCTGCCCGGAGCTCTTTCCCTCCGGCCACCTCCCATTTTGCAGTGGGCTGTCCCTGCTGCCTCACCTCTACCTTGCTTTATTTTCACGCTTGATTGAAAGGAACCACTGCCATTCCCATCCATGGGCGGGGGCTTGAGGCCCTCACCCTTTTCTTCAGGCCTCGGGAAGATTCCCCCACAGCCTCCCAGATCACCTCCCCCAAAGCGATCTCTGCAGGAAAAAAGCCGAGCTGATCTAGGCCTGAGTCGAAGAGGCATTTCCTCCCTGTGGGCAAACGAAGTGAACCTCCTAGAGACCAAGGCCCGGAGCTAGGCTCGGCCCTTCCCCACCTCCAGTGGTCGGCCCAGTGTTGCCTTTGTGTGGCCTTCCCCGCCTCCGCGGAGCCCGTGGGGAAGCTGCGCACACAATGGTGCAGCCGCTCCGGAAGGCGGGCGGCTCTGGGCGT